>NW_009703009.1:42240-46804 GCF_000703405.1 Apaloderma vittatum | reverse complement strand
CTTTCCCTGGATGCCTCTGGCCAGGCTGGACCAGAGCACCTACATGGTGACACCACAACCCAGATGCTGCCTGCCAGTGAAATGAGGTCGTCAAACAATGAGGAAGCCTATGTCACAATGTCTAGTTTCTACAAAAGTCAGTAAACCTTACAGGAATGACAGCATACCACTTTTTCTTTAACACAGGCAGGATATTGAAACTTTCTGATTTGTTTTCCTGCATCCTGTGAGTTCCCTCCTCTGCAGCGAACCCTGCTCGCAGTGCAATGCTCTGCCTGCAAGGATGTAGGTTCTCCCATGTCTCAGTGATAAATTGCCTAATCTCACCTCTCTGTATGCTGGTAGCAATCTCAACGGCAGAAGAAATTAAATTTAATTCATCTTGACTTCAATCTTCAGATCTGATTAATCCAGAGCAATGACAATGCAGTCCTAGCTGAGTATCACAGCATGTCTCATAAAAATTAATGAACTCTTTTGTTAACCTTTTGGTTGCAGAGTTAAGCTCTTATTAAGGACTAAGCAAGAAATACAGCACCAAATTCAAGTTAAATACAAGTCCATCTCTTTTAAACAGTGGTAGGTCAATAGTAACTCCTCTGCAGTCAGTGGAAGTCCATAAGTTTGAAAAATACCAGTAAACGAGGGTTGTTATCAAGCATTAGTTGCCTGGAGATTCAGGATCTTGGACACCACAAAGGGTCTCCACAGAGGAAAAAGGCACATGGACTCACTTTAGGAAAATGTTTTATCAAACTGATTTTTATTTTTTTCTGAGATAGAGAAATTAAAACAAAGCAAAACCATACATGTCATTATTTTTTGCGGCTGGTAAAGATCTGTGCTGGACACAATTTTAAGATCCACAGACAATTCTGCTAGTGCTATGCATTAAAGATCTTCAGTATTCCATGTACTAGTGATGTTTAGCTAAGGAAACAAATTAAAATCAATGAAAATCAAAGTCCCATCTCTTCCTATAAGCTGTAAAATGCATGATGCTGTCTTTCTTTGCAGCTCATGTGCAGCATATAAATACTTTCCAGGATAGAAGGGCTAAGAAGATTGTGTTTGTCTAGTAGCATTATTCCCAATGGCTGATGGCTGCATGAAAATAAATTTGGGCACGTAATGTTCTCATGCAACATCTGACCTGGAAAGCTGGATGGAACATCATGGATCCTGCCAGTGATCAGAAGACCTGCATTCTTTAAAAGTACCTTGCAAATTGCCTGGAGATGCTGTCCTTTCCTCATTCACCTTTCTGTGAACTCTGTGCCCAGCTCTAAGGGGTTCCTTATGTGCTGATGTGCAGAAATGACTGAGACACTTCACAGTCCCTGTGAGATGCTGCCCATTGCGGAGCACATGCTCAGAGACCGAGCTGCTACAGCCACATGGTTGCATGAGAGACGAGCAGTGTGGCCAGGGGAAAATCAAGCCGCTTTGCTGCATTCTGGGATTGGGGTTCAATTCACTGTGCAGTCTCAGTTCCTTTAGCTGCTTGAAATTTTCTTTTACTGAAATCACTTTACATTCCCAGAGTCCAAGAGTAAAGAGTCCTCTCTCATCCTCAGAGCTGCTCAAATTTGTTCTGACTGGTAATAACCACTGAAATGTTGCTATGTGTGATGTAGCCTGTGGGAGCACTCCCAAGACGACATCCACTTTCTCCACCTCCTTCTGATGCCAGAGAAACCTTCAAGCATGTACAACCTTATGGTCCCTGCGTGGAAAGGGAGTGAGGACTTGACTTAAGGCATTCCAGTGACATTTTTGCAGAATGTTTTCTATTGCCGTTTCTCACCAAATGAAACATTTATTAATGCAGTAGAAAAAGATGAAAGCTCTGGATATCCATTTGCTTTATAATGCTTGTAATTACTTTTAAAAAAGAGCTGCTGGCAATGCTCGTACTGTGCTGACTTGCACAGTGCAATTGTAGATGGAAAGAGACTGTGCTGGAAAGATGTCCTTTTCCAGTTACACGCTGGCATACAAAAAGGGGATAGAAGAAGAAGCAAAAGTGCATCCATACTGTATGTGCTATGCTTGTTTCGAAATCATGCACACATTTTTAAGGATTAAGAGGGACTTCACAAATTTCTATTTACACTATTTAAGGAGTAAGGTACTCCTGTGAAATAGCCTTCCTCATTGTCCTTCCATTTCTCTGTAATACAGGAAAAATAGTGGAAACCTGATGTTTATTTACTTCAATCACTCTGAAACAGTTATATTTTTCCTACGTAGTACTCATATTTTTTGCATAGCTGCTAATGTTTAAATATTCATTCTATTTTCTATGTTCTATCATCTTATTTAATTAGGTAACATGTATCCTTGGTTTTATAATGTTTTTACTGCATTAAAAGGACCTATTGAATGACCTATTCTTGTTGCCCTAATTCAGTCTTCCATCATACGTAGGATTTACTCTTCCCTCACCGAAATGAGAATAACTCCATGGGCTCTACCTAGCTTCAGATGATATAAATCGCAATAAATCCAGACAGCTCAGCAGCCGGAAATCACTGTTGGATGAAAGCAAGCATAACCCTGCATTCATCACTGTGCCCCTGCAAGCCAGGAAAGCCACTCTGCAACTCACAGAATCACAGAATGCTAGAGGTTGGAAGGGATCTCAGAAGATCATCTAGTCCAGCCCCGCTGCCAGAGCAGGATCACCTACGGTCGATCGCACAGGAGCGTATCCACACGAGTTTTGAATGTCTCCAGAGAAGAAGACTCCACAGGCTGCCTGGGCAGACAGTTCCAGTGCTTTGTTACTCTCACAGTGAAAAAGTTTTATATTTTTGTGAAACTTCCTGTGTTCCAGCTTGCACCCATTGCCCCTTGTCCTGTCATTGGACATCACTAAAAAAAAGCCTGGCTTCATTGTCCTGACACCCCAGTCCTTATGTTCTGGACTGAGCATGCTTTTGACCATCCTGACTCCCGTTGCCATTCAGCCCTTATTAGCCAGAAAACAGAGAGGTAACAGCTCTGAGAATCCAGTAGTTGAAGCTGATCTCATGCCAATGGCTCACACCTGCTCAGGGAGCCAGGAGCTTTGCTCAGGCCCCTTGTGCAGCCAGGAGTCCACACCATGAGCATCAGAAAAGAAAGAAAAAATCCTCGCAAGGCAAAGTCCCATACAGGCTGTGTCCTCAGAGATGGTAACTAATTAACACACAGCTGAATGCTGACAAATATGTAAATGACACGAAACAAAGCAGTCTTTTGTTAATTATGTTCATCTCAATGTAGCTTTTCATAGTGGAGCATATAGGTTAACTTGTGCCAGACATGGGCACTGGGCATATGATGAAGCTCTTCCAGAAGACTGTCTTTCCATGAGAGCAGCAGTGAGCACAGCCAATCTGAGGGGGGTTAAAGGGTAGGATTAAGGTTTCTAAAGGACCCTGGCTCCCAGAAATGGCCATAAAACCTGATCGTCAAACCTCATCCAAATGCTACCAAGACAATGCCAACAACTGGGTCATTACAGAGGTGTTCAGTCAAGTCCCATCAGGCTGAAATTTCACAAGTTCTAAGCTCCTGTGAGATAACTCTATTTGGAGATTAAGCTGCTCTGAAGCATGCAGCGACTAGCATTTCCTTCAGCTTTGGCAATCTGGCCTGAGCTGTGGGAGCTAAATCTTTCAGAATAATTGGTGCCTGGCTACTTTGCAGGTGCTGAGTACCAGTGTTTGAAAGCCTTAATGTCAGCATCCCTGAAAATCATACAGTGTTTTTACGGCCATCAACATAAAATTGATGGGTGTATACAGACAGGAAAACTTTCAACTTTCTTTTGGAAAAAAGAAATTCAAATATGTACCAAAGCAAGTACCACAAGCACTTCTGATCCATGGCCAACTTTATGTGTAGTACATATTTCAATATACGGCTATGGCTATGTCTTGACAGCACTTCACCAGGTCAGGACCGAGTAATTTCCTTATTCTACAAGGCAGAATTTCCCCCATAGCTATTCACAAATTCCCATCTGACTGAACACCTACACATCGGGTATAGCTTACTTTCACGTGCTCCCCACATCTTCTTTGCTTCAGCATAACCTTCCTCCTCCATGCTTTCTGCCTCCTGCGCTCATACTCAGCCGCACACACACAAAGCGTGGTGACCCTGGTTTCCAAGCAGCTGCTTCAATACACTGTGCCCAGAGCTGCCTTCTCCTTTCTCCACACATAACGATCAGGCTCCATTGCTACTTCTGTGCTCGTGGTAGAGCACAGCTGCTCTCTCCCTTGTCTTCATTCCTCTCCTCGTCTACGTGCAGCTCATTTGCACAATGCAAACATCTCCTAGCGGCGTATAAACACTAATCTGTGAAATAAAGTGAGTGTTTTGTCAGTTATAACACTGAGTCACAGTCTAATTTTAATGATGTTGAAAAATGTTAATTGCCTCCCAAGGCGATACTTGTCCCCTGCTGAATTTATTAGTTTGTTTACCGAATCTCCTCCTCTTGTGCACGTTCATTAGACGAGGGTGATAAAACACACAAAAACGCTCTGTGTGGCAGTGGGGTGGTAGG
>NW_009703009.1:15219-42209 GCF_000703405.1 Apaloderma vittatum | reverse complement strand
TGTAGGGAAGTGGGAGAAATGTTTCTGCCAGGATGAAGGGAATGGTTAAATGCATGCGGTGTGCAGTGAAGGGTGAGCTATGAAGTGAACAGCGAAAGGGGTGGCCCAGGCCACCGCTGCTGCAGGGACAGTCAATATCGGTCAAATAGCTCATTTCAAGGCAGTTTCAGGGAGGCATACGCTGACCATGAAGTCATCCTTTCTGGTGATGCTGGAAGGGTATTTCCACAGGGCAGGAATTCAGTTCCTCCTAGGCTTCTTAGCAAAGGTGTTTATTAACTTGAAGGCCTGTATTTACACAGAAATACTGCAGTGCTGCAGCCCTGGGGGAAACAGCAGCAGATTTCTAGTCAATATGCTCATGGCTCAAGCTAGTTATGTTCTTGGTTGTGGATTTCTGAAGCCATCCTCTAAAACCAGCTAAAAAGTTACGTACAGGAAACGGACCATCTCTATGAATAACTATTTTAGTGTCAAAGAGTTCCTCATTACTGTGCTCATGAAGCGTTCCAAATCAGCACACTTGTGTGTAACAGAACTTTGACAAAATAAATCCAATGTGCCGAAACACAAGAAAACTACTGATGATGTCAAGAAATGCAACTTAACTTATAAATTATCCCCTTGCTTTCTCGGCAGCTCTAGGTTTCAGCAAGGTTGGATATTCCCTGGCTTTTAAGCGCCACCTGCTGAAATAGGAAGACACACGTCAGAGTCTGGCACTGGGGCACTTGTGTCATCAAATGATGCAGCACTGAAAACGTTGCTCAGATGAGAACTAGGCAGGAGAGAAAAACAAATCCACAACCAACTAAGCAGTGTTTTACTTATTTATAGTCTCTTGTCGCAAAGAAGTTGGGGCAAATGAAAGCAAAATCAGAGTTTCCAGGATTTTTTCATTATTAAAATGAAATAGGCATCACTGTCCACAGAAGCACTAACTCCAGAGTAGTAGTTCCAAAATTAATCTTTTGTCACCTAAGAGTGAGAAAAACAATGTTTACCATGTGTAATGGCTATGTACTCTGGCCCAAAGTAAGACGTTTATATAACATATCCCCATATTTTGCAAGTAATTCATCTGCATCTTCCAGACAAATCTGATTTTCAAGTCACACTGTCCTAATCTGACATTAGGATGTGTTGCTGCAGCAAGCTCTCACACAGTGTTTGGTTCAACAACACCGTGATTAATGGGCTGCGCTTCTTGCATTGGGAGACAGAGCTATTGCTACATCCTTGAAAAGGAACACAGGAAAAGATACTCTAGTTATTGGTGCATATTGACTGTATAAGTTAGGTCCAACAATGAAATTAATCCAACACTAGTACCATTCCCAAATGAATGTAAAAAGCCCCAATTGTGAGTCAAGGAATAAAAAATGAAAAACAAAGCAAAATGCATGAGTGGAAATGTCTAAAACATTAAATTTATTCCACAGTCAGAGCTTCTCTAAAACAATCTGCTACTTTTTCCAGAAAACTAAAAACAAAAAAAAAAAAAAACAAATAAAACCCCAATAAATTTTGAATGCTGAAGTATCAGGTGAAAGTAAAAAAAAAAAAATAAAGCAACTTCTGGCAAAATACCATGTTTTCAGTGAAAAAGAACAAATTTTTTTCTGGAAAATAAAAACACCACTCACGTTTTAACACAAGCTCTGTGTTGAATTTATTTTCACAAGCCATTACACTTCCATTCTTTCTTATTTTTCTAACTTGCCAAGACATTCGACACAGTCTGGATCCCATCCACACTCTCCAGTCACAGCTCCTGATCAGATAAAGGGCAACGTTGTAAGCTGGGAAGACGACTGGGCCCGGTTTTCTGTAGAAATGGGGCTGCTCTTTGGCGAATCAGCTGCAAACCAGCAAGCTGAAGCTTTTGCAGCCTACAGCGCCGCCTGCAGCACCTCTGCTAGTGTAGAGAGCTGAAAAGGTGCTAGAGCCAAAACCAAAGTTCACTTTGAAATTATGGAGACTTCAAACTCAGCTGGGGAAAACCGGTAAGGCCAGGGGCTGCTTCAAATTCTGAGGTTGCTCTCCGGCACCTGAGGATTTGGCGTTGAGTACAGCCCACTGGGAAACCTGCTTTCTGCTCACCCCTTCCTCCAGAGCTGGCGACAAGAAAGTATTTCTAGAGAAACAGTACGGGCTAGCATCACAGCAAAAGTCATAGGAAATGGGCAGCTCAGGTTGTTCTTGTCGTTATCTGTTTCACCAGAAAATCTGCAGCTGCTGCTCCTGGTGCAGATGACAGCGCCTGGGAGGTAAAATAACTGAAACCACTAGGCTCACTCCTTCTGCCAGCCTGTGACAGCGAGGCCATGAATCCAGCTCTGGGATGCCAAAGTTATGCTCTGCCCATGTGGCTGCAGAGGTTTGATCTGATGTAAAAGCTGTTGCATAAAGGCAAGTCAGCTTTTATACAGCAATACGTGCAGGTGTTTTCATCTACAAAAACCTTAGCTGCTTCCATCTGCCTCTGCCAAGATAGCTTTGTGCCAGGAGACCAATAAAATGAATGAGATCACTGAATATATCTTGTGGTCTCATTTCAAGAATACATGCCAGTGAGTGGGGCTCACATTAAAACTCAATTGCTTGAAACAGAAATTTATGCTGTAGGAGAAAGCATGAGCCAAACAACAATTCTGGACCGTATCACGCCAAAAATTTCCCCTCCAGGACAAAAACATGAATCCACAAAAAGCACACAAGGGGCAAAACCAAAACACATGTAAAGGATGCTGGTGGGGCATTGCCTTTCCCTGGGGAACCCATCAGAGGCAAAGCTGTCCACATGCCTTATGCTTTTTTGGGGCAGGAGGGAGGTCACAGAGATGCTCTGATAGTTCAGGTAGAGGTGAGGGCAGAGTTTTGGAGGAGGTGTAAGGGAGCCTTTTCCGCTTGTGATGGACCACAGGGCTCCACTAGGGTTTTTGGAGCACACTTCTGGTGCTGCCTGGCAGGAAGGAGAGAGCTGAGCCCTGACAAAGCACTGTACCACTGGGCAGGCTGGAGCTCAAGGTGAAGGTGAAAACTTTTCATCTGGTTATTGGCCTACAACCCAGCAGACTCAGATGTTCCTATGGTTTGTGCCATCCTGTTTAGTGCCTGTTGCACAATAAGAAAGAAGAATTAGTGCTTCAAACATGAAGCAGCAACCTGACAATGTCGATGCTAGCAGCAGATATGATCGCGTGCATTGTCACCTATCTCCCAGTATCTGCCGTATGCACTGTGAAACCACAGGACAGCCTGCACCACCATCTATCTCCAGCATCTGTTGCGTCTGTAGCCAGCACACAGCAGCCTGCAGCAGAACACAGGCTCTTGTGCTTCAGTTTTGGCTCTCCCAGGTTGCACTGCAGCAGCCCCAGCAGACAGGGACAGTAAAGTGCTAAAGGGTGGCCCTGGGCACCTCTACAAAGTGCTGCCACTGATTCTCAGGCACGTTTACGCAGTGTGTTATGGTTACAAGTCTCCTAGCAGAGAAATTCCTACCCAGCAATCGATGCAATGTCTGTGTTTATTCCATGAATTTGCAGACATGTTAGTTATATGACAGTTCTTACAGCACAGATTCCAATTTGTGATCTATGGCACTTGATTACAAGTGAAAAAATCACTTTTTCTTTCCCAGATTATTTTTTTTTCCTGAAAGCATTATAACTTTTCTCCAGTTACTACTTTTTGCTTCAGGACCTAATCTGTTCCCACAGAGGGAACTGGAAACTTTGCTACCAACCTTGAAGAAATCTGAAACCAGCCATTGGAAGTGTGCTCCATACAAATTTTGAAAGCACAACATTGCAAAAAGCATCCTCCTGATGCCGAGAAATATATGTACTGATGATGCTGGCACACAGGGAGACCCAAGATACTGGGAGCCACTCTGAGAACAATGGGGATGTATCAGCTGCAAAGTTGGCACTGAGCCCTCTCACTCCTGTCTCACATCCTTCTGATCCCCACAAAAAAAGCCTCATTAGTCAAGCGCAGGGCAGAAATGTCATGCTGGAGTGCTGAGCTTTCCCCAGATGTCATAGGCTATTGCTAAGCCTCCTGGAGGCTAGTGACAAAGTTTCTGCTGGTTTTAAAAAAGCATAGTTGCTTGCAGTACGTTTTCTCCTGCACAGGTATATTGCATTTGAGAGTAAGAAAAATGGGGAGCATTAGCACAGAAAAGGCAAACTGGGTAGCTATTCAGATGAAAACTAGCCCTGCACCTGATGAAATGTCAGCAGAGCAGATTGCTGTGGGTCTGAAGACATGAGATACCATGTCAGAAGGAGAGTTTTTTCATGTTGTGATTTCCACAGTCCATTTACATTACTTTATTTTTATTTAAAATATAAAAGACTGATAACATGACAATCTGTTGTGGAGCAAATTAATAAATGAGAAATAAATGGATTTTACTCAAGCTACCAGGACATGTACAGTCTCTATTTGATAGCTTGTTTTCCATATAAATTATGTTGGCACTTCAGTAGCATCGTGATAAGTAAGGTCTCCTCTTATGATTGATGGCAATAAAGAAACTCTTTCCACCAGTTTCCACCATCAGCCAGTATGCAAGCTTCTGGAGGCTTACAGATCAAAGAAAATAATGGAGTTTGCACAACCTTTACCAGAGAATTGCAAGCAGCTATTGTTTGTACTGAGGTCATGGCTGGACAGAGCAGAAGCTGAGTTTGCACAGGGCAGAGCAGCAAGTATGCAGGACTTCAATGTTTGAACTGTTGGCAGCCCTGGCTAGGTAACAGTGGAGACTTCATCAGTCAAGCTCGTTTGAAAGGTCACTCTAAAAGCCTATACTGCTTTTAGCTGGCAGCCAGCCTGAAACGAAGCAAATTCTGCACAGACACGCCATTTATGTTTCACTACAGCAGCAGCATCTCAGTCTGGGAGAGAAGTATAATGATGCAAGAGAAGCAGAAAGAGGGACTGAAGAAAAAGGAATCAAGGCAGGAATAATTAGACAGAATCCTCATCACCCTTCCTTTTTCTTTTTATCTTTAAATAGTTTCCTTTGTGCACCTCTTCTGCACTCTCTGTACGGAGAAAGAACAGACCTCAGAATTGAGACAATCTCATTGGTGTGACCGGAGGGGCAGGTTCTCATCCTTTTTTCAGCATCAGAAACAGAAGATTGCAAGACAAGAAAGTAACAAGTTTTTGTGTTCTCAGAAAGTTCACTGAAGTCACAGCTTGGTCATAAACCAGTATAAACACTTAAAGTAGTTAAGCAGCTTTCAGTGTAGGTGTGTACAGACAATAGCTACCAGACAAATAAATGTTCCAGGAACAGTGAAGAGAAAATACCATAACACGTGTATGCCCTTTAAAGAAAAATATTAGTGAGATGACCTCACAGTACAAAAAGAAAGAAAGCAAAGTGTGTGTAAGATGTAAGCAGGCCTGCAGAGGTTTGAAAAAAGATATGCACAGGAAAGATACCTGTATGCTGAGCTGTCAGTCAGGGAGAAAACATGACTTTAAAGAGCATTTTCCATTCATGCTGGTACCTGTCTCCCTTTCCTGATTTGTTTCTCCCCCAGCCTCCTGGCACTGGGAACTCACATGTGTCCAGCAGTGATCTGAGCAGTTGCTTCATCCCACATGTAAGACCCAAGAAGCCAAGAGATGCTGCAGTGCTACAGGCAAGAGGACTATGTAACCCTCCTGGGACAGGCTTCCTCATGTTTGTAATAGTCTACCCTAGACCATCACCTTTCCAGAATATTTTAGTCTTCTCCTCTTGCATCCTCTGTCAAAGAGAGCTGCATCTACCACTGGAGGAGGGAGTATGTTCAGAAGCCACATAGATCAACTGAGGATGTCTGAGAAGAAAGGAGCAGCTTGTCTCAGAAAAGAGAAGACGTGTTAGGGATGCAGGGAGAAAAAGGATAGACCTGCAGAGTGGCTGCGCGCCAGATCTGTGCTCTGATTATGCTCTGATACCCTGAGGCTGAGCCTACCGAAGCATCTGGAAATTATTTTTGCAGATTGACCGTAACCGGCACAGTTACTGGAAGCTGTTATTATAGAAAATCAGTGTGTTGTTGTGCACACAGTTAATCACAGGAACCTACAAAAGGTGGAAGTAAAGTCTTGTTCCTTTAATCAGATTATCAGAGTTTCCAAGCGTTCTTCATCATGACGATAAAATAGACATCTGTGTCTATTGAAGCGCTGACTCCTGCATAGTAGTTCATGAATTCTTCTGTTGTGACCTAAGACAGAAACATTTAAAACAGGAAAATGAACCTTTGGGGGGATTATGCTATACATCAAAACCATGCAGTTTTCTAAGTAAAACTCAACACCTGCTATTTCATATTATTACTATTGAAAAGGAATCCAATAAGAAGAATGAAGATACTGAAAACTTGCCCAAGTTCAATTCTTTGCTAGAAATAAGAGCTCTTGTTCTCCAGAAACACCTGGACGGAAATGAAACTTGCAGAGTTAAACTAACCTTACCAGCAACTGAAGTTAAAATCCATGCTGCCCAAGAAGACAAACGTTTTAATGCATCTTTTTCCAAGTATGCTATTATCTGAAAGTGGATGGGGTTTCTGGTGAAATGCAGAGACAGCCAAGAGCTGTATATCCATTCACTATAGAGAAAGTATCATTTCTTTTAACAGATCTCACTAAAACAAAGAAGTATTCTTTCAAATACCTAAGAATTTTGAAAATCTTTCAAAGGTATTTTGAGGTTGAATCTGTTTTAAAATGACCATTTGAAAAAAATCCGATTAGCAGATACAAACAGTGCATGTCTCTTGCGATGCTTTAACTCCTGAACTGTATATCTTGAACTTTATTCTGTGAATTAATAACACAGAGAAAAATGTTTTCTCCTACTGCATTGTGCATTTGAGAGCCCAGTAAAACATGACAATGGGGAAAAGTGAACACTCGAGACTGTCCTACCATCAGGAACTGATTACACCTTTTGCTGACCCTGTCTATTTCAGAGGCACCCGCAGAGATCACGACGAAGAAGATCTTTCTAGCAGATGTTTAGCCTTGAGGCAATTCTGCTGAAAATATTTTAGGTGTTCAGCTTATACCAGTTTCATTACTGACCTCGGATTCAGGCACAGGAAAGTCACAGTCAGTTCTCAGAAGAAACTGCAATGAGGTGACTTAAAGTCAGGATGCTGAGCAAGAGGCAAGTGCTCAGAGTAACTTTTCTCTAACCTCAAGCACTGCAGCATTTATGAGGTACAAGGCACTAAACTTGTCAAGGATTGTTTTGGGGACTCATTTAATGTGTTCATTCAGCACAAAAAGCAGGAATATTTTTCTCGAGGTTTGATAGACATCACCACTGCTACAGGGAAGGAAGGGGACAACTCATGCAACTGGTGCATCTGAGGAAGACACAACAGAAAAAGGGATGAAATTCAGCTCTATCAACTGTAAATAGTTCCATGCCCAAGGGAAATGAAAAACATCACCCCCCTGCAAACTGAGACCCTGCCTGTTGGAAACAAAGCAAGTGGAGGATTTGGATGTAATAGCCAACCATTAGACAGGCTGGAGTCAGCAGTGTAGGGCAGCCTTGAAAACAGTGGTGTAACCTCAGAACCGCAGTATTAAAGACATTCCACAAAGAGCTGATGAAACCTTATCTAGTTTGTTATTAACGAACAGCTTAGACTGAAAATATCCTTATGTGAACAGAGGAGATCCATGATTGCTTGCTCTGAGTTGGTCAGTCGCGTGAATTCAGACTAAAGAAGTCTGCAGATATACAACAAGGGTAAAAAAAGCATGCTTGGCTCTGGGATGGTTACAAAGTTGATGCGTAGCGAGTTCATCACAGAAAGTGCCCAGGCTTTGCACCTGCACCAGGGAGCTGAGGAGGGGGCAGCAATAGCTCCCAGCTCTTACCCAGCTAGTGGGTCCTCAGGGCACACAGCTGGCGGCAGCCCCCCAGCCCTCGAACTATCTGGCAATAAATATATCTCCATTAAAGACTGATTTCCAAGTCAGATGCCTCAGTAATTGCACACACTGGAGAAGTGCTAACAGTAAAGCACTAGGGAACCTGCTTTTGGACTGTATTCTGGTATTTTTTTGCCTAAGAATTGAAAAATCCTCCAACTTATAAGGAATTTGAAAATCAGCAATTGTGTGAATCAGGCTGAAGATACAAAGCAACCTATGGAAGCAGAGCACTAATGCTACAAGCCAGCAAATGTAATTTCTAGCCTACTCTTACACCTCCTGCAGAGCCCCTCTGTGTAAGTGAGCTGCACCAACAGTCCTACACAGAGGTTATGTATCCAGTTTACTGTTCCCCATAAACGTGCTGTAAATGCATGTTTGATACTGCGATCATTCTCACATTTAATCATTTACGTCAAACGCTGAGTCAGATGGTGATTTCATGGCTTGACACTGGGTGTTGAACCTACCTTCCCATCCTTGTCATAAGGTGAATCGAAATTATCCAAAAAGGCCCTAAAAACTTGATCTTCTGTCCAGTCTCCGTTTTGGTATTTAGGATGATGTTTTGCATTATATACCCCACGTAAGTCTTCAATTGTTATAACACCATCTCCAGTCTTATCTAACTTCCTAAATGCCTGCATGATGATCTCTTTTCTTGCATTTGACATGGGAGGCTGTAAAGAAATATTAACAGAATTATTTTATCTCTGCCAACTACTTTCTCAGTTCCAAATTCAAGTAACTGCTGTTGTTAAACATATTTCAAGGCACTTGGGACAACAACTGCTGACAATCTATACTGTCCATGAGCCAGGAACGGCATCATACCACAAAAAAGTGCAGACTTTAGCAAAGCAAATAGGCTAGAACTAAAACCAGTCACACTGTGGTCAGTCAGAAAAAGCCAACACTGGAATAGTTTGTGTTACAAGGTGATGCGTCATAAAATTATGGACAAAGAATTCAGATTATGGAACAAGACGATCTTCCGACCCAAACCATTCAATGATTTTGATGAATGGGCTGAACCACACAGCTACTCGGACTGCAGCAGAGGAATTTAGGCACCTAAGTCTAGTCAGCAATTCATTTAAAAAAAAATCACAACCATTTATTTGTAGCTACTCTGTTCTATTTGCAAGGAGCCTTACACCTTGCCAAAAAATTGCAGACATTTATTGCCTTCTGAGCTCTCTCATCCGCAGAGGTGTTGCTTAGAGTGGGGGTTTTTTTCAGTATATTCAGACAAAACCAGAATATTTTAACTTTTCAAGAGCTACTGACTTTTAAAATAAAGCTGTAGATTTTGCTAATTACTAAGGTCAACAGAAGTGCTGTGTTTCATGTTTAGCCAATGATCAGGTCTTCTTCTACATTTAATGCAGTAATAGCATAAATTCCCAGACTTACTCTCAGTGTAACAAGAAATTCATCAAAATCAATTGTTCCATTGCCATCTTTATCAAATAACTGGAAAATCTCTTGTGCTTCTTCCTTGTCTATCATCAAAGCGTAATCGTTTAGTCCTTTCACAAACTCTTTGAAATCAAGGGTCCTGCTGTTGTCGTCATCCATAATTTGAAATATTCTATGGAGAATGTGAGATTTCAGGAGAATGCATGGGAAAACCAGAAGAATTCTACAGTGCCAGAGCATAGGGACACTTTAGTAAGATAACATTTTCCCTTTGTAAAGTCTTCTGAGAAGAAAAGCAAAAACAAACAGAAAACAAAAGAGGGAGTGAAAAAAACCCATAACTCCCCTCACACACTTAATGATAAGTTTAGACTGAGCTTCAAAATATTATGCAGCTGAAGTTAGGTGAGGTGAAGGCTGCTTTAACTGCTGGAGTCATCCTATTCATTATACACCGAGCTACCTAAAAGTTAGGCATGTAGATGAAGTTCCAGCTGGTCACACCCGGGCTCCCTCTGTGATATATGGGGTCCAGGAGAGGTTTCAGTGTGTAATGCATCTCCCTATTCCATGGGGTGGGGTTACCCAGGGTGGCTGCAGAAGGAGTCTATATGACTCAAAAACTAGACAGATAATAGATCACTACACACAAGGGAATCACACCCCAAATGAAAGGAAACACAAAATACCCAGTATTGAGACACTTAATAACAAAGAGACGAGACTTTTTATATTCCCTCTCTCTGCCTGACAAGAGTTGTTCTGTGACTCAAGGAAGTACCTTCCTATGAGGGATTCAGAGTCCTCCATCCTTCAACAGGGGAACAGTTCAGTCCTGTCTCCCAAAACACAGGACTCCCAGGCTCAGGCTCTGTAGCTTGTGGCATTTGCATTGGAACCAGAAAACTCAAGTTTTCATCCCTGCTTAGCGCATGAGCCTCTTGCAGTTAGAACTACTAGTCTGAATTTGATTTCTGAGGCTCACCTGCCAAGTCCTTTGATGCCTGCAGATCCCCTTGCTAAACACCGCAGGCGAAGTCTTTCTACAGGGTCGGTGGTTTTGGACAGGTTTCTTTTGGCCTGGATTGCCATCTCTCGGTCATGCCTTGCTGTGCCCGGCATCTGCAAGACCAAAGCATTCACACAGTGTGGATTCACATACACACGGCAGAGTGATGAAACTTGCCTCAGTATATGCGGCATCCCTCACTTGCAAGGTGCTGGCAGCTCCCATGAGGTCTCATTTTGATCCTCTATTTCCTTTTCCTTATATCCTTCTAATTGAAGGGGAAATTGCCAATATGGGCCACCAACCCTGAAATGAGATATTAGGCAACCACCATGTGCAGATGCAAATATGAAAATGTGGGTAAGAGTTTGCTGGGTACAATGTACAAACACAGTGAGAAGCTATTGGCATCCTAGGCTGCATTAAAAGAAGTGTGGCCATCAGCTCAAGGGAGCTGATTCTCCCATTCTACTCTGCTCTTGTGAGGGTCTCACAAGACCACCTGCAGCGCTGTGTTCAGCTCTGGAGTCCCCAGCACAAAAAAGACATGGACCTATTGGCTCAGCTTCAGGCCATTAAGATCATCAGGGGCTGGAGCACCTTCCCTGTGGGGACAGGCTGAGAGAGTTGGGATTGCTCAGCCTGGAGAAGAGAAGGCTCTGGAAGGACCTTATAGCAGCCTTCCAGTATTTGAAAGGGGCCACAGAAAAAAGAGGAGAGACTATCGCTGTAGTCCTAATTCTCCAGAGCAGGGCTTTCTCCCATTGCCCATGAGAGCAACAGCGATCACCCCAAGATCTGACCTCATCTACAGACAACACCATATACTATTTTAACACAAATGCAGAACAAATTAATACCTTAAACTTGAACAGCATTTAGCACTCCAGTACTTCAACAGTAACATAAGCCTTACAGCTTTCTTCGGAGGAAGACAGCAGAATAAAAAGTGGGAAAACCAGCTCGTGGACTTACAACGCTGCAACGGAACCACCAAAAGCAGCATGCCCAGGCTAACAAAGGGTCACTGCCTCTCCCACAGTAAGTATTTCTGCCTAGTGCTAGGAGCACCGAGGTTGCCCATGACCATAGTGACATTTTGAGGGTGTGTTGTGTTTTGGCACTTGGCCACATGCTCTGTACCAGGACTGCCACCCCCTAGGCTGGCTGGTGTGTCTGCAGATCACAAAGGCTCCCAAAATGTTTTCCAGCCTTTCAGGCATCACAGGACTGGGGCACAAAAGAGTCACAGAAGGGCCGGGCTGAGTTACAGCAGAGATGTTTTCTCAGAAGGCATCTGATGCTCTGCTGAGGGTGCTCTGTGATGAGGAGATGAAGATGGGCAGCCCTGTGAGGTATTGTCAGTGCATGTTGCACTTCCAATCTCATTGCCACTGCACAAGACATTGACACTGTAGAAGTGTGAACAGAAGTCAGAGAAAATTCTAAGAAACAGAATTAAACTGTTTCATCTTAAGTACTCCACTCCCAGCGACACAGCATTGGCTACGGCAGCTGACTTTCACAACCCCTTCAAAGAACACCAGCTGAGCTTGGAAAAACAGAAAAATAAAATGGTTTTGTTCCCCCTCAATTCATTTTAGTACTAGCTTGTTTTAGAAGTCCAGCATGGTACAAAAAGATCATATTAAATTTTGCTTCAGCCAGAATGACTAAAGGTCTTCTGGGAAGTCATTAACAAGTGACCAGAAAGACCTTACAGCTATGTGAGTTCAGCAGTCAAAAATGTTTTCTGCAAACAGTGACCTGTCCTTAAGGGGAGATGTTTAGCTGGCAAGAATATAAAATACAATCAAGTTACATAAACACAGTGCAAACTATATTTATATGATCATGTATAATAGCTTATATACATGTATAATGTCTACACATCTATACAAAGACTGCATAACACCTGGGCAGTAAGTGTCTTTACTCTATTATTTACTTATTCAAATTATAAATAGTGATACTGATGATGACATAACTCATGCTCACTGCACGCTGCAAAAATCTAAATACACACCTTACAGAGTGTAGTAGCTCTTTGCCTCAGGTTCACTGAAGGCACTTGCAGATACTACAGTGCCTGTCAAATAATCCTTGCAGTGAGACTCGTGAATGAGGCCAAGGAGGGATCATCTGATACGGTATCTGTTACAATCTCCTGTCCCTCAGTAAAAGCCAGTGAAACTGGCCAACCCTCAGTTGTCTCTGCAGTAAGTACAAAGTTTGATTCTACATCTACAAGCATTTCTAGCTGAGAACTTACCACCTCTAGACTAAGTTGTTCCAGTGTAAAATAATTTTCTTTTAAAAATATGGGCTTTGCTTCTAGTCTGATTTTCCCCTATCATTACATCCTGGTTTACTTTCTTTTACTAGATCAAAGAGCTACCTATTAAAAATCTGCCCAGATGCAAACAGTTGACGGTCCTTTTTAAACCCTCTTTGGTTAATTAGACAGAACCTAGATAATTAGACAGAACCCAGGACTCTCCCTACAAAATGAGTTTCCAAATGTTAGATAATTCTGCTGTTGTTCCTGAACATTTCCATTTTTTTTCCAGAGCTCCTTCTGAAGTTGAACAGAGCATTCTAATAATGTCTTTAGTGCCTCAGGCAGAGATATTCCCATTTTTTTCCCATGTATCATGGTTAAAACGGTAATGGTAAATTTTCGTGCTGCTCTTTGAGAAACTCTATTCTCTGGAATGTTCAATAGCAAAATCGCTGACTGTGTTGTTACATGAAGCTCAGCATTTCAACTGTTTCTAAAGTGATTGCACTTACGCGTTATACTAAAGCTTCTTAAATATGACTTGGCTTCCTTTGTCACACAGCAGTATGTATCTGAGAATCTTTTCTATATATTCAGTAAATACAGAAAACCAGATAAATATAAAACCTATTACATGAAAGCCTGGTCCATAGTAACATATCTACCCCCCTATTTCTGTTGGCTGCTTGTTTAAGCTAGACATAAGTTCCTAGGCTGCTAAAAGACTATACTGTATTGTAAGAAAATAGATTCTGAACCAGAACAAGGATGGAAGAATCACAGAAATTTACATGTTCTCTCCTCTGATTTTGCTTTTGTCTCTTCTTCGATAATGTGAATTAATTGAAGACACTGTCAGGATTTGTTTAACAGTTCCCTGTATTATGTGTAAGTATTAATAAATCCTAATAAAACAAGAAATGGTCATAACCATAATTTTGCATGTTTTTAGTTTGTATATCTCTGTCAAGTTTGTTATGTGTGTCTCATGGTGAAATGAAAAAAGGGCTGGTTAATTTAATTCTGAAAGCTAGAGAGTTTTGTTTTGCATAATAGCCTGGGCTACGAGCAATTACAATACCTCACCTTCTCATCATTGTTTGTTTCTACGGGCAATGTTATGTTGTGCAGGCTGAACAGAAGTGATTGCACTTCTTCTTAACCAATACAAAACCTGAAATATTGGGTTGGGGTTTTCCAGAGGAACCTTAGGCTGTTCAGCAACCAGATCCCCTTACATCACACACAGATTTAACCTCAGCTCAGTACCATTCATTTAGAAGTTACCTCTCAGCTGAGCCCATGAGCCTCCTGTGAAAATCTTGAAAAACACCCCTGGATTATCATAGGGGTGGTTTTTTTATCATTTTGTCATAGAAAGCCTCTATCCTGGCCAAAAGCTTAAGTCACACATCACCCCAGAGCAAAAGATCTCTGAGCCTGGGAATAGATTAGGTGACCTACACAAATTGCACAGATTTGGATTATTCCTGACAATTTCATTGAATTCTTAAAAGCATTAAAACTGTGTATTTGGCAATCATCTAAACACCTCCTTAAAAATCTGGCTCTTCATCCCCACTGACCCCTCTGCTGTATCTACATCATCCTCAGCATCATCCAGCCCCCATATTCTGGCAGGTGGGGCATTGCTGCTCCTCTATTTTGCAGATATGCCTGTTTTGTAATGTATATATATTGATATATGCATATAAAAAGCCCCTACTCTTGGCTGAACTGCAAGCAATTGGAGAAGTTCACTGAGAGCTAGCAAGCAAGAGAAAATCTTTTACCTGCACTGCTATCCTGCACCCGTGGTTTCCACCCAGGACTTGGGAGGTGTCGGGGGGCTGGGACAGTGTCGTCCCCCACCTGCCTCCCCACTCCGGGGCTGTCGCAGGGCTCAGGCGGCAAGTGGAGGGGAAGCAGGGCCACAGGCTCACTGCAGAACTTCCTCGTCCATCTCGTTTTTCTTGTTTACTCACCTGCCTGCCTTGCCTCCCCCGCTTTTTTGAGAGGCCTGGAGTTTACCAGCTGGTCTCCAAGGTGACACTGGTGACTGCGTCTGGCCCAGCCTGCAATTACGCTGCTTCCCCGGGTGACTGCTGCTGGATTGTAAGAGTTGTTTTATCTACCTTCTTTTTAAATCCATGCCCTTCATCTCCTCAGACAGGCTAGAAGTGGAGAAAGTGGGAGACACCTTGTATTGCCCCTCACCCAGACTCCCAGAGGTTCTTGCAGGAGGGTGCAGCATCGGCGTGCCAGCCTTGGGCATGGCTGTGATTTGATAATATATTTCTCTGCTCCACGGCTCATAGGGTTGAAAAAACTTGCTGGTTCATTCCTTTATTCAAAACACAACAGAAGAAAATAAGTAAAAGACCGTTGATCTGGTTTCACAAAAAAAGTCGATGGCGTTATTTCTTTTCCAGATGACTAATTACCATTCTGAAGAGCCTCTGGTGGTGAAATCTTCTGGGAAGTTGCTGAGATAGTGTTCATAGTTTTCAGGAAACTGAAAAGGTTAAACACCAGTATCAAGAGGAAAAAATTGCTCTCTGCCTAGACACAGCTATTAACAACTCTGTCTGCAGAAGGTCACAAACATTATCAGTGGCACAGTGTAACACTTAGATAAGGAATCAGTGTATTGATGGGCTCCTTAGGGGTAAAAAATAGCCTGTATTATGGTACCTGCCCCTCTCTGGCAGGAGCAAGCTGAACACACGGGATCAGTGCCAATGGCAATGGCAGCTCGTACAAGTTGGTGTGACAGCACCTGGGAAATGGAGAGAAAGACTGGTTCTGCCCATGGATGAAACATCGAGAAAGAAGGAGTAAGTGCATCATTTCCTGACAAGAGCAGAAAGTTATTTTTGACAATTACTAGAGTACTAACATTTGTGTCCTGGTGGGCTGCTTATCGTCCATTGGCAGGTACTTCCTGGTACTAACCTGTAGGTTGTGTATATGCTTTATATCTGTCATCTGGCAACTGACTGCTCATTAATGCACAAGCAGGAAACAATACTTATTTAATAGCTCAGTAATTCAAAAATATTGACTGTGTGGCAAGGTAACATTCTCCCACCTGCTATCTTTGTTTTGTGAATTGATCTCCAGAGGCCTCCTGGGACTGCAGAAGAGATAAGGGGCTCCAAATATGACCTGGACTGCAGCACCAGGGAGAGCAGTAGCTGCATCCTGCCAGCACACGCTACAAAGGTAAAACAGAGATATTGAGACTAGAGAAGTTATCTCCATAGAACAATTTGGTCTTTGAAATTCAGCCTCCCACTTGAGTATAGCAATACTTCGGATGCAGAATATGCACTGACTTTCAGAGGGGTACATGCAGATCAGAACAGGAAGGGCAGGCTCTTGAAAGCAAATGAACGAGTCAACATCTGGATACTTGGCTGCCTTCTGCCTTCTGCTGCCTTTCCTGCCCTCTGCCAGTGAGCCCAGGCACACACATACACACACGGATGTTCAGTTTATCTTCCACACACTGCTCTGAACTGGACTGTGCCATGTCTGACCTGGTTAATGAGTTACAAATCTGAACAATTATTTACTTTCAGTTAATAACTATTTCAGACTTTCAGATGTCTCACATTGCATCAGGCTGTGATTAAGTTTATTGGGTTGTACCTTGCTCTCTTACTCTGCACAAAGGCGCAAGCAGAAATCAGTGAACTCAGAATTTATCACAAAGTAGACAGATTTCATCAGAACTCTGGAATTTTTCCTTCTTGTTTTCTAACTAGTTCTGAATAAATACCTGTTTGATATTTGGTTTTATTCCACTTGAATGTCCCAAACTGTCTGTTCAGTTTGTGGTGCAGCACTGAACTGAACCTTCTAAGGAAAAAACATCTGAGATCTAACATGATCTATACCCTCATGACTGAGATTGAGATCTTGCCAACTTAAGTTTCCAAAAATTCAGGTTTCTTGTCGATCTTAGGTAGAGGAAAAGTATAAGAAATGCCTTATAAGCATTATAAGAAGTGTCTCAAAGAAAATAGAGAGGCACTAGGTATTTGGCCGTAGTTAGTTTACATGCATTAGCTTTGTTTCTTAATGTGCTACCTGTGACCATCGCTGCTGAGATGTTCTCCAGCAGTAAGAAGTGCAGGTACAAACACATTCATTTGGTAGGGGAATCAGCATGGTATTTAATTTTCAATACAACTAAGTCAGCAGGTAAAAAAGAAAAGAGAAGAAAAGAGAAGAAAAGAGAAGAAAGAAAAGAAAAGAAAGAAAAGAAAAGAAAAGAAAAGAAAAGAAAAGAAAAGAAAAGAAAAGAAAAGAAAAGAAAAGAAAAGAAAAGAAAAGAAAAGAAAAGAAAAGAAAAGAAAAGAAAAGAAAAGAAAAGAAAAGAAAAGAAAAGAAAAGAAAAGAAAAGAAAAGAAAAGAAAAGAAAAGAAAAGAAAAGAAAAGAAAAGAAAAGAAAAGAAAAGAAAAGAAAAGAAAAGAAAAGAAAAGAAAAGAAAAGAAAAGAAAAGAAAAGAAAAGAAAAGAAAAGAAAAGAAAAGAAAAGAAAAGAAAAGAAAAGAAAAGAAAAGAAAAGAAAAGAAAAGAAAAGAAAAGAAAAGAAAAGAAAAGAAAAGAAAAGAAAAGAAAAGAAAAGAAAAGAAAAGAAAAGAAAAGAAAAGAAAAGAAAAGAAAAGAAAAGAAAAGAAAAGAAAAGAAAAGAAAAGAAAAGAAAAGAAAAGAAAAGAAAAGAGGAAAAAAAAGAACCAGGCAGGCATGAAGTATCAAAATGCTATATATCAAAGACTATTTTTACAGGATAAACTTTGGGGATTTTCCTACTAATAAAATTGAGAAAGTTTCACATACACCAAAAAAACCCACTCATAGCAAGTAACATTGTCAAGGGAAAAATATTCCCATTCTAAACCAAGTTATAATCCAATTAAATTGAACTCCTGGTCCAAATAAAATACTTTAATATCCAAAAATGCTTTCTCTCTCTGTGGTTTGTAGCTATCCAGCTGAAATTAATTGTGCTCATGATTGTTCTCCAGAGCTGAGACCAGCTAATGTATGCAGACCATGCCCGTGCTACCGAACTCCGTCCAAACAGGGTGGTCACATCAAGCCTGCCTGCTGGGGATGGTCCTCAACGCTGCTGCTAACGGAGACCCAGCCCAGTCCTTTCACGTGGGTTTGACCCCACAACAGTGACTTCCCTCCAGGGAAGTCTTCCCTCCAGGGTGAGGAGCCTCTCCAGCCCAGAGTGCAGATCCCCAACGGATTGGCTGCTTATCTTGAGCACTCCTTATTGCTATCTTGTCTTATTGTACCTTTTCCCCTCCCTCCAGGGAAGCACAGATTTTTGATTTTTTTCTGAACACTATGTCTGCTTTTAAAGACATTTTAAAAATTTCAGGCAAAGTGGAAAAAACTTAATGCTGTGGGGTTTTGGGATTTTTTGTTCCCTCACTTTTCTTGAAAAAAATGACAAGCTTCTGCCAACCACAGTCAAACAATGTAGCGGAGACTTGATATGCATGAGATGTTTCTATGGTCTTTAGTCCAGAGAAGAAAACAGTTAAATGGACCCAGATTTTAGTGGGATCAAATACCTTTTGATGATGAAAAGCTGTGCTTGATCATTGCAGAAGGGGGGAAGTAAGGAAAAATAGGAGAATAGTCTGCAGCTTGCTATGGTAAAAACAAGAACAATCTGACCTCAGTGAAGAGGGCAAAGAGAAGGGAGCCAGAACCAGAGAGGAGAAGATTTCAATTAGCTGCTCCTCAAAGGCCTCCCTAAAGACAATCAAGAAGTTCTGAAATGGTCTGGGGGAAGAAGAGTAGTTGTGAAGTCTCTGCGCTTGGCACAGGCAAGTGCCAAGAGGAAAGGTCTTGATCGATTTTTTGGAACCCCCCTCTGTCCTCTGAAATGTGGACTTTTTACAGGAATATGGGATCATGCAGGCACAACTGTGCAGGAAGGAAAAAGGTGGTAAGGAAGAAATGTCAGTAGTCGTACAGTAGAGGGCAGAGGCTATTTTTTCTAGGACATTGACAAAGCAGTGGCTGTCGGAGTAGCAGGAGGCTGTGGGATGGAGAAGCTATGTTGGTTGCCAGTGAGGGGAATGCTTCATTTGCCAGCCCACGGAGCCTGTCTGACTGAAAATTGTTGCTTCAGTGTGCATGGTCCCATTTCTAGAACAACCACAAGCAGGATGTATTTTCTTGTTGTTGTTCTCTGGAAATTCCTCTCCAAATTACCAGGGACTGTTTTGGTTCCTGTCTCATGTGTCCAGAAACTTGCTGGTGCTATGGGAGTCAGATGCTTTTCCCTATCAGGGCACATCTGACATTGCAGCATGATTCAGCACAGGTCTACATACCCCAGCAGCCCCCTTCTCATTTGCTCTACTCATCAACACTCTGGTGATAAACCATTGGTCTAGAGAGCTCGGTGATGCCCTAAATTCCCTTCTGTCCATGGCCTGCTCACTTCAGAAGTGAATTCTACCAGCCAGAAGGATTAGTTGATGTCAAGCTCCTCTGCACATGCTGAACCTTGAAATGAGGCCATCTTGGCAAATGAGCTGCTCTTTCATTAGCGAGGATCTCTTTTTCTCTGGCTGTGAAAAGAGATGAGTCAGCAGACTAAAGACCCAGAGGCAGACCTCAGAACAGATTACTGCCAAGTGCAGGCATTTATCCTCTCTCAGTTCTGCAGTGTCCAAAACCTTGTGCCTTGTGACCACCAGAAATGGAATGTTCAGCTTCTTCAAAATTACCGCTGTTCAAAAAAGGCCTACCCCAAATCTGGCCTGTTGCCAGAAACAGTGAGAGACATTTTAGCCACAAAGGACACGCCAGGTATCTGTATAGCTCTACACAGAACTTACCTGATCTCTCTTCAAATTGGAGATGAAGGGATGCTACCAGATGCTGACGTTTAGGCAACGGAATTACCCTCTAGCCACATAGCACAGATGCGTGTGCACAAGAACTCAAGGAATTATGAGTCTAAGCACTCTCCTCCATTACTCTCCCTGTCTGCCTGGTGCGGAAATCAGACTTACAGATTTATAATTCCAGGTTGTCAGACAGTGCTTTCTCAGGATGCTGCTTTTCAGATGTGGTGGAATTAAATCTGCTTAGAACATGATGCTCCTTCATAAATATCTAAATTTTAGAATCGTAGAATCATTAAGGTTGGAAAAGACCTCTAAGATCATTTAGTCCAACTATCAACCCAATACTACCATGACCACTAAACTATATCCTGAAGTGCTAGTTCTACACATTTTTTTAACACCTCCGAGTGTAGCAACTCTACCACTTCTCTGGACAGCCTGTTCCAGCACCTCACCATTCTTACAATAAAGAAATTTTTTCGTAATATCTAATCTAAACCTCCCCTGGTGCAACTCTTCTGCTATTGCTAGTAACCTAGGAGAAGAGATCAACACTCAACTCAACACAACCTCCTTTCAGGTAGTTGTAGAGAACAATGAGGTCTCCTTTCAGCCTCCTCTTCTCCAAACTAAACAACCTCAGCTCCCTCAGCTGCTCCTAATAAGACATGTTCTCTAGACCTCCTTCGTTGCTCTTCTCTGGACCCTCTCCAGCACCTCAATGTCTTTCTTATACTGCAGCATTCAAAACTGAACAGAGTACTAAAGCTGTGGCCTCACCAGTGATGAGTACAAGGGCATGAGCACTTCCCTACTCCTGCTAGATTCCCAGAAAAATATCTGTGTCAAAATAAGTGAATGCATTCTCTATCTAAATAGTGGACAAGTCTAGGTGCCTTTGACACTGACCAGGAAAGCCCAAGGGAGCCGAGTGTCCATTTTCCCAAAGCTTCCAAGGAAGCAAGGCCCTCGCAGACATTCATAATGCTCAGCAGAGAGATTGGGGATCTACCATGTACTTGGAGTACAGATCTAAACCCACAGCACTCACAGGACACATATACGGGATAAAGAGGAAGACAGATTCCTTCTTCACTATTTCCTGGCTCCCTTCAGTATAACTTTTGGATTGGTTTTCCAGTATCACCCTCCAGCATTCAGTTTGGGCATGCTGTTTGTTACTGGAGGAAACAGATCACTGAAGCAGGAGACTTGTGATCTTCTGTGGCTTTGTAAATGCTGACTAGGAGAAAGTGCCAAACCCTACTTTCTCTGGGCTTTGGCAGCAAAATTAGAATTTTCCAGATATTAGTGAGACCTAAATAACAGGCTAGATGCTGCAGCCCTTGCAGCTTGGAGCTCATTTCTTTTTTGGCAAAAATGACCTCCTTATGACTCTTTCACATCAAGGTGATGATGGGAGTAAGTCTGCTGGCAGGTGAGAATGAGAATATCATGGACTTCGCCTTTCAAACCCAATCTTGTGTTTGCTTTCCACTGTAAACTAAGGTAAGAACACCTCTGAAATTTCTGATGAAAAAGCCTTCAACATTGTTTCAGGTAAATCATAATGTCATAAAACCATAGTATCACAGAATCATATAATGTGTTGGGCTGGAAGGGACCTTTAAAGGTGATCTAGTTGAATCCTCCTGCAATGAGCAGGGACATCTTTAACCAGACCAGGTTTCTCAGAGGCCCATCCAGCCTGATCTTGAATGCCTCTAGGGATGGGACCTCCACCACCACTGTGCCGGTATTTACCACCCTCATAGTAAAGAACTTTTTCCTGATACCTAATCTAAATTTACCTTTCTCTAGTTCAAAATCATTTCCCCTTGTTCTATTGCTACACGCCCTTGTAAACAGTCTCTCCTCAGCTTTCCTGTAGCCCCTTCAGGTACAGGGAGGCCACTATAAGGTCTCTCTAGAGCCTTCTCTTCTCTGAACAGCCCCAACTCTCTCAGCCTGTCCCCATAACAGAGGTGCTCCAGCCCCCTGATGATATTTCTGGCCTCCTCCAACAGGCCCATGTACTTCTTGTGCTGAGGGCTCTAGACCTGGATGCAGTACATCAGGTGGGGTTTCACCAGAGCAGAGTAGACAGACAGAATCACTTCTCTCAACCTGCTGACCACACTGCTTTTTCTGCAGCCCAGGATGCCACTGGCTTTCTTGGCTGCAAGCGCAGATTGTTGGCTCATATCCAGCTTTTTACCCGCTAGTACCCCCAAGTACTTCTCTCCAGGTCTGCAGATCCTTTCATCCCCTAGTCTGTACTGATAATTAGGATTGCCTCAACTCAGGTGCAGAGCCTTGCACTTGGCCTCCGGGGAAGGACCCCTTACTCTCACAGGAGATTATTCATCATAAACTGTCTTCAATGTGAGTCCTCTCATGAGAGACAGTTCTTGGCAAACTGCCCCAACGTGAGTCTCTCCATGGGGTGCAGTGCTGCAGGGGGAAATTCCTCCACTGCGAGTGTCCTGTGGTGTCACAAAAGTCCTGCCAGCCAACCAGCTCCAGTGTGGGCTTCCTATGGGGTCACAGCCCCCTTCAGGCATCCCACTCCAGTGTGGCACCCTCTGTAAGCTGCAGGTCGACATCTATACCCCATCACCTCCATGGGCTGCAGGGGGACAGCCTGCTTCACCATGGTCTTCACCACGACCCAGGGGAATCTTTGCTCCAGCACCTGGAGCACATCCTACCCCTCCCTTCAGTGACCTTGGTATCTTCACATATTCTCACTCCTCTGTCTCTCTGCCAGTTGTTGTGTGGCGTAGTTCTTTTTTCCCTGTTTCTTAAATATGTTTTCACAGAGGTGGCTCAGCCTTGGCCAGCCATGGGTGCATCTTTGGAGCCGGCTAGCATTGGCTGTATCAGACCTAGGGGAAGCTTTGAGAAGCTTCTGCAAGAAGCTGCTGCTACAGCCGCCTTGCCACAGAAATTTGGCCAGGCAAATGCAGCACACCTTGTTGAACCTCATGAGATTCATATAGGCCCATTTCTTCCACTTGTCCAGATCACTCTAGAGGACATCCTGTCCCTCTGGCACGTCGACCGCACCCTGCAGCTTGGTGCCATCCGCAAACCTGCTGAGGATGCACTCAATCCCACTGTCTATACCATTTATGAAGATATTTAATAGTGCTAGTCCCACTATGGACCCCTGAGGAACACCACTTGTCACCCATCTCCATCTGGACATCAAGCCACTGACCGCTACCCTCTGGATGTGGACATCCGGCCAATTCCCTATCCAGCAAACAGTCCATCCATCAAATACATATCTCTCCAACTTATAGAGAAGGATGTTATGGGGAACTATGTCAAATGCCTTCCAGAAGCCCAGAGAAGCAACATCCGTTGCTCTTCCCTTGTCCACTGATGTAGTCACTCCGTTGTAGAAAGCCACCAGGTTGGTCAGCCAGGACTTGCCCTTGGTAAAGTCATGCTGATTGTCTTGAATAACCTCCCTGTCCTCCATGTGCCTTAGCAGAGCTTCTAGGAGGATCTGTTCTACAATCTTCCCAGGCACAGAGAAAAGACTGGCACATCCGTGGTTTCTGAGCCCCTCCTTTCAACTCTTTCTAAGAGTGGGTGTAATGTTTCCCTTCTTCCAGTCACCAGGCTCTTCCCCTGGCTGCCGTGACTTTTCAAATGTCATGGAGAGTGGCTTGGCAATTACATCAGACAATTCTCTCAGGACTGGGATGCATTTCATTAGGTCCCATGGACTTGCGAATGTTCAAGTTTCTCAGGCGGTCATGAACCTTGTCTTCACTTACTATGGGAGACACTCTGTCCCCCTGATGCCCATCTTGTTGTCCTTCAACTCAGGAAGTGTAAGGAGAGAAGTTGCCAGTGAAGACCGAGGCAAAAAAATTGTTGAGAACCTCAGCCCTCTACTTGTCTGCTGTTACTAGTTTGCCAGTTGTGTTAATCACAGGAGGTACACTTTCTTTAACCTTCCTTGTCTGTAGAAGCCCTTCTTGTTATTCTTTGCATCCCTTGCCAAGTTCAGTCCCAGATGTGCCTTGGCCTTCCTGATCTGTCCACACATGTGGGCAGCATCCCTGTGCTCTTCCCAGGATACTTATCCCTGCTTCTACTGCCTGTACAATTGCTTCTTGCCCTTTAGTTTGACCAGCAGGTCTAAACTCAGCCAGGCTGGGCATCTGATTTCTTACACCTGGGGATGGAGAGCTCTTGCATTCTATGGAAAGCGTCCTTGAAGATCTGCGAGCTCTGTTCCCCTCCCTTGTCCCTGAGGTCCGTTTCCCAAGGGGTCCTATTGACTAACTCATTGAAGAGCTAGAAGCTTGGTCTCCTAAAAATCAGGGTCCTGACTATGCTCCTTGTCTGACTCATATCCCTTAGGACTGTGAATTTCATCAGCGGTCATCAGTGAACTCCACCATGATCACTGCAGCCCAGGCTGCTTCCAGTGTTGACATCCCTGATGAGCTCCCTTGCCCTGGTGACTGTTGGGTCCAGTTCTAATAAACTCTGTCATGGATCTTAACGCACATCACCAGCCAGCCACTAGTGAAACAACAAAACACAAAGATGCTTCTCTTTCCCCTCTACTTTGTGATACACAAAATTAAAATCCAAACACCTACTGTAGTTTAAAAATTCTGGGCTTTTTTCATGGTTCTTAACACGGAGTGAAATAAAGAAAACTATTTTCAGTAGCTGCACACAAACTCAATCCCACAGGCTTCTTTTCTCCCAGCCAGTGGTTTTGGAAATTGAATTAGAGATGTGTTTCTATACTGTTCTGTCTGTGTCTGTTACAAACACATTAAAGGTTTCAGCCAAATGGATGTTACTTTAAAAGTCCTTTTTTAAAAAAGAACTCACATGAAGGAGTGCATGTAAACTAGTTTCATCTGATTACTACCCCCTGCACGCTACAAACCACCAAAACAAAAATATCACAGTGCTGAGGGGATTATTTTACAAGCTAGATTTTCTCATGACTTTGACACAAGCAGTTCAGCCTTTGACTCCTGTTTGGCAGCATAGTAATAGCAGCAGGAAAGATCCTGACATATGTGTTTGTGCACTGAAAGCTTAAATCAGTGCAGGATGACAGATAAGCTTTAAAAAAAAAAGAAACAAAAAAAACCCCAAGAGCTGTTGCTTGCTTTGCTGCTCCACTCGTAGCTACTGATCTCTAAAATCATCAAAATCTGGATAATCTCTTTCACTGGTGAACACTCAGCTAGAGATGTATGGACTTGCGTTGCAGGTACCACATCACAAAAATTTAAAGCAGTTCTCTTCATGAGGGCATGCCTTTCTCTGTGAGAGGCAGGCAAGAAATGCTGTGGAGTGCAGCTGTGTAGCCCCATGACCTGGCACTGGCAGTGCATGGAACAGGCCACCAGCTTTGTTAAGAGCTTGCAGAGTTTCAGGATGAGGCCCTGACGGGCTTGATTTTTCTGAACTTTCCTTGATCGGCCTCTAGTTTTTCCCTACCTAACCAGTTCCCTATAGTAATCTGTTTAATTTTGTCCATCTTCCTATGGTGCAGTTTTACATAGGTATATATATATATTTTATAGTAACAAGATGTAATTCTATGTATAATGAAATGTTTATGACTAACACAAATACCATGCTGGTACAACTCCAAATACTTTGAGAAGTGAAGACACAGGATGCAGCATCGAGGAGTACAGGCATGAAATAATAAGAGCTAGTGAACAGGCTTGGCATTGGAGATCCCACAGCTCTTCATCAATGGTGACTGAGAGAAATGCAGACCTAGAGCTGGACAAAACTGAGTTTAGATGTAGCAAAGGGAAGAAAGAAATAGCCTTTTTCATATTTGAAATACACAACATATAGTAAATTCAGTTATAATATGGAGCTGCAGATGACTGAAAAAAAGAGAAAAGTGTAAATGCGTGGCACAGGCAAATGATCTCAGGTAGATCCTAGAGCACCAGCATGGTAATATTCCCAACAAAGGACACAAGAATCTGAAGAATTACCGTGCTAAGTCATTTTGCAGGCTGAAGATGCCAACTTTAACACCCAGAGGAGCAATGGAAGGGTGAACATAATCCCAAGGAAACTGATAAAAACTAGGTGTATGTTATAATTTTAACTGTAGTAGTAGTATTGACACTTTTCCCTATATTGAAGTATTTTAACTGCATTATTGTTCTTTTTCTTAACAATTACATTTGGATTGGCAATAATAAATTCCAATTGCAGAAAGAACGCTCTAAAGGTGCTTCAGGCTGCTGTAACATCACAGATGCCATCCTGAATGTCCTGGGACAGAACTGTCCAAGGCTTAGAATATTAGAATTTGCAAGGCGTTCTCAAGCTCAGTTAGAACTTAATCTGGCCATCTCTGTTAAGAATAATAAAAAGTGCTTTTATAAATACATCAATAACAAAACGACAGTCAAGGGAACTCTCCGTTCCTTACTGGATGAGGGGGGAACATAGACAAGGAAAAGGCTGAGGTACTTAACACCTTCTTTGCCTCAGTCTTTAACAAGAAGACTGGCTGTTCTCAGGGCAACTGGGCTCCTGACTTGGTAGACAGGGACAGGGAACAGAATAACCCTCATGTAACCCAGGAGGAAGTAGTGACCTGCTGTGCCAGCTGGATCCCAACAAGTCCATAGGCCCAGATGGGATTCATCCTAGGGTGCTAAGAGAGCTGGTGGAAGAACTGGCTAAGCCGCTCTCTATCATTTATTACTGATCCTTGGCTAACTGGGGAGGTCCCAGATGACTGGAGGTTGGCCAACGTGACATCCATCCATAAGAAGGGCCAGAAGGAGGATCTGGGGAACTACAGGCCTGTCAGCCTGACATCAGTGCCTGGTGAGGTTATGGAGCAGATCATCCTGAGTGCCATCAAGCGGCATGTGGAAGACAACCAGGGGATCAGGCCCAGCCAACATGGGTTTAGGAAGGGAAGATGCTGCCTGACCAACCGCATCTCCTTCTGTGACTGGGTGACCCGTCTAGTGGATGAGGGGAAGGCTGTGGATGTGGTCTACCTCAACTTCAGCAAAGTATTTGACAGAGTCTCTCCCACAACATCCTCCTGGAAAACTGGCAGCCCACGGCTTGCACAGATGCACCCCTCGCTGGGTAAAAAAATGGTTGGATGACTGGGCCCAGAGCGTGGTGGGGTGGTGAATGGTGCTGCATCCAGTTGGCATCTGGTGCCCAGTGTCCCCCAGGGATCAGTACTGGGCCCAGTCCTGTTCAACATCTTTATTGACAACCTGGATGAGAGGGTTGAGTCTACTCTTAATAAATCTGGGGGTGACACCAAGCTCGGGAGCAGTGTCGATCTGCCAGAGGGTAGGAAGGCACTGCAGAGGGACCTGGACAGGCTGAGTCAATGGGCTGAGAGGGACCTGGGAGTCCTGGG
>NW_009703009.1:13913-15024 GCF_000703405.1 Apaloderma vittatum | reverse complement strand
AGAGGAGAGCAATGAGGCTGGGGAAGGGACTGGAGGGAAAGTCCTGTGAGGAGAGGCTGAGGGAGCTGGGGATGTTCAGCTGGAGAAGAGGAGACTCAGGGGGGAACTTCTTACTCTCTACAACTGCCTGAAGGGAGGGTGCAGTCAGGTGGGGGTCAGGCTCTTCTCCCGGGCAACCAGTGACAGGACGAGAGGGCACAGCCTGAAACTGTGTCAGGGAAGGTTCAGGTTGGATCTGAGGAAGACCTTCCTCATGGAGAGGGTGCTCAGGCACTGGGATGCACTGCCCAGGGAAGTGGTGGAGTCACCGTCCCTGGAGGTGTTTAAGCAGAGGCTGGATGTGGTACTTAGTGCCATTGTCTGGCCGATGTGATGGTGTTGGGTCACAGGCTGGACTTGATGATCTCAGAGGTCTTTTCCAGCCTCAGTAATTCTGTAATTCTGTGATTCTTCTTGACCTTCAACAAGAGCTTCAAATTCAGCTCAGAGAAAGGGGCCAAAAGGCACTCTCTAACATCAGTCCTGCTCTTTCTGAAGTATCTTATACATGCTTCCAGTTGCAAACTACATTAACCATTGTGTGTGGTTACTTTCACATCTATGGAGTTGAGATCTGTCCCAGCAGTGAGGTTGCTCTTCCCCTTCTAAGAATTTCCATTGAAATACTTTTCTCTTAGCTGGGAAGTTAGGCAGGCCATGACTCTCTACACAGTGGCTGCAGGATAGTGATGCCTTTGTGTATGACACTCACTTGATCCTGGATCCCTGTTCAGCAAATAATCAAGAATGATTTAAAATAGTGTATGTTACTTTATACTCAGCAGATTCGGCATCAGTTATTTGGATCTTTCAGCAAAGACCCTCATGTCCAGGTTGTGAGAAAATATGTCCCAGCTGTGACCTTTCCTTCACGCCAGTAAGCTTTGCTGTCCTTCCATCTGCCCTCTATTTTAACAATTGCTAGGAAACAAAAAATCTATGTTAACCTCCTCTGCATGCACAAAAGCTTGTCTTCCACATCTCAGGTGCTCATGTCTAGCCGTAAGTTAGGTGGCAGTGCCACCAGGATAGGAGACCATAGCTCCCAGGCAATCATTCATGACTCCACCTT
>NW_009703009.1:0-13882 GCF_000703405.1 Apaloderma vittatum | reverse complement strand
TAAACACCTCCCTAGGAAAGTCCCTGCTGATTTCAGAAGTGTGGTATCTAACACGTGCAGTTAGGCCTGAAGCAATAGAGATGAAGCATCCAGTATCCATACTTCCCACTTGAAGAGAGTGACCTGGCTTGGTGATGTACCTACAATCACTAGGTTAATGGTTGGACTCAATGATCTTAAAGGTCTTTTTCAACATAAGCGATTCTGTGATTCTGATTATGCTGAAAAATGTAGTTCAGCCGTATGAACAAGCAACTAGACTACAATTACTGCCTTGTTTCTGATACACTATTTCTGCACTTGAGGCTAGATAATGCTAACAAGAATTATATATATAATGTTAATATTATCTACCCAGAAATTGTATAATCTGGCATGTGTGCTATCTACAGGAGGAAGTCATTATCTTCTGATGGATGAAACCTCACAAGTTTTTGTACAGTTGTACAATTCAGATGTCACCAGAGAACAAGATGGCTGTTTTTATGCCAGGCAAAAAAAACCCCAGAACCCACCAACAAAAAAAAAACAAAAAAAATCACCAAAAAAACCCATCCAAAAACCCAAAGAAAAGACCCAAACCCTAAAACGCAGCTCACACAGTAACAAAAAGTACAAAAAGCAACAAGACATTTCTCAGAAAACAATTTTACAAGAATAACATGAATCCTAATTATACTACTACTGTAAATAGTATAAGCTCTAGTAACAGTGGGTTGAGTCCACCAGCACTTGTCTCTGCCAAGAACCCAGGCTGCAGTGCTATGCTGCAGTCCACAGCACATTACTCATTGAGCTTACCTGATCATAAGAGGCTCTGCTGAGTGTATAAGTCAAATTCTTCCTCCAGCATCACCTGGTCACACTGCCCGGCCTGGCACATCCCTGTCCTGGCATCACCACCATGACACATAGCACCAAGAAGGAAAGTGGAAGCAGACTCTTGAGACTGCTTCAGCTGCTATCAGCAATGTTTGGACGCAAATGTCAAGCAAACACTCCTAACTGCATTATTAATCCAGTGCCTGGGTGCCTATAAGGAAACAGACCTCCTCTAGCCAGAAGAAAAACAGAGGGCCCTGGACCTTTGGAAAATTCGGGGCTCCAATCTTGGCAGATTTTTCATTAGATGGCACAAATCAGTGCTTGTTTCTTAGTTAGAGGCAAAGTGGGCAAATAGGGAGGATGAGAACACAGCAGCAGTGTCCTTGTTTGAGCTAAACAGAACCAGTTCTGTTCAGTTTCTTCTCTGAGGCTGCACTTTCTGAAGTTAACAGCATGTTTTTGCAGTGTTCGCTACCAGAAGTGATAATGCCTGATATTTATAGTTACGGCCAGGGATTAGTTACAGAAAGGCTCACGCTTACACTTGCTTCAATAGTGACCAAGGTCACTCCTGGATCTTGTGTGCCACACTGGGGTGCCAGGAAGGGAGTTGCTGGGAAGCAAACGATTGTACCTCATGGGAGAAACAGACAGGACAGGTGGCCAACATGAGTATTCCATTCCATATATGTCATGCTCAGTATAAAGCTGAGGGATCACAGGGGTTAAGCCCTTTTGTTCTAACGGCCAGTGTTCAAGGAGGACTCTGTCTGCTCTTCTGTCCTAGATCCCAAGCCTGAGTTCCCAAATCCAGTGCCTGTATCCAGCTACTCTCTGCTGCTGAGCCTGGGGCTTTCCTGGTGCCACCTGCTCTGCAGCATCTGTGGGGATTGCTATCGGGTGAGAGCTGGGTTCAATACTGGTTTTGTACACAGTTGTACATATTTTCATTATTTCCTTATTAGTACTATTATTATTTTATTAAATCTGTCTTAGTTTTCCTTTCCAATCTGTCTCTCTGCCTTATTCTCTTTACCTTTCCCTTCGGAGAGGGAGAGAGGTTAGAAAGCATCTGTCAGCATTTAGTGACCGGCCCAAACTGAGGTATGTAGAAAGAAAAGGATGCACAAAAGCAACTTATCTCTTTTCTAGATGGTGTGACATTTTCTCCTGATATTTTGGATTTTCAGTTGAGACATCCCTGTTCATCAGTGCCAGAAATCTTCTGTGAGTGGTGTGGCTAAGGCATCAGTCCTCTACCTTAACGTTTCACCCAGATGTCAGTGAGTGCACTGGAAGAACTCTTGAGTGGGATGAGGTTTCCTTTGCAAAGTTTACCAGGCACTTAAATTCATTGACTCTCTAGCCCAGGGACTTTCCCAATAAAGAAGTTTCCTGAAAAAAGACAATGTTTTGAGTTAGGGGTTCCTGACATCCGGCTCTTTGGAAATGTCACAACTCAGAGGTAAACCAGAACAAACACTGCACTACTGTCCATCCTAAGAGCTCAGTCCAGTCCTTCACTGTCGCAAGGTTAAGGGGAGAGAGAGAGTCCTCCTGACAAATTCCACTCTAATTTTACCCAAATCTTGTTCCAGACTCAGTGTAAAATCTGGGAGACTCCTCTAAGGATAGGCTCTTCAATTGATGAGGAAGATGAGATGGTCATTACACTGAGCTCAGGGATTTGATGAGTTTGGAGCTATGATGAACAAGTTTCTCATTAAGTGGCAGGTGTGGAGAGCTAGTTAGCTACATACATAGGTACTTAAACATATTTTCCCTATGAGCATAATTTGGTGTCTAGAAATCTTGTAAGACTGTCTGTGGTTTCCTGGGAGGCAGGACTTTGTTTCACATGAATGCTGAGGCTATTTCAGGCACCACGATGCTTAACTCTGGTCTCTTGAAAAGCAACCCACAGTTTCCTGTCATCATAAGCAAAGCATCAAGCAGTCCAGAAGAGAGTAGCTGTGGTTTGGGATGGGAGGCAGCAGCTTTTGAGTGGGACAGTCACACACATAGCTGTCAAGGAAGCTGCTGAAACAAGGTACATGGTCTAAAAGTTAATCTTACAAGTAGGGATTTCAGCGATAACAAGCATCAGGGATATTTTTTTTAATCCAGAGGTATTAGTGCATGAGAGTTTTTAATTGACTTTGTTATTCTTTTCAACAGGATTAATTGAAAAGCTGAACAAATTTCTTAACTTCTAAACAATTTAAAGATTTGGCAAGTAAGTAGCATTTAAAATGGTCAAAACCAACAGCACCCAGTTAAAGAGTCTTGCTTCTCTTCTGCTCCAAATACAAGTTCAGTACTTCCTTGAGTTTTAGGGATCAACTGGCATACCAATATTATACTCAAAGACCTCAGTTCTGTGAAGGAGAAGTTTAGCACAACATGGTTGATGTGTTTAATCCTTCCTGCTCTGCTGTAGAAAAATTAAGGTGTGCTCTGTAGAAGAGTTCCCTACAGGCCACAAGCTGGGATGGACAGTTCTATGTCTTGTATGTTGATATTTCATCCGCACTTAGCCGTGAACTTCTGGAGCCGTGTGAAGGAGGGTTTTGTGCCTCTCTGATCGCTAATATCAGAAAGTCAGGTACAAACCAAATTTGAAAACATCAGGAAAGCAGTAAAAAATCAAATCCTACACAAATCTGTCTATATTAAAAAATAAAAATAAAAATTTAACAATTCTCTCAGTCTGCATAGGGTAACAGGTGCTACTCTGTCCTTCCTGACTGTGTGGCAGAAACCAATGCGGCAGATAGTAAATTGTTGGAGTTCCTGATTTTGAAGTAATAGTGATATGAAAAAATATCTCAAGAATGTAAGCATCTGAGGAAACAAATGCTTGAATCTGACATTGGTACTGTTAGAGCCAAATGATAGTTTCACAGACTGTCATGTTCTATTGGTCTCTGCAAGTGCTAAAAGACTTCACAGCAAAAATCAAAAGCAAAATTTTTATCATTGTGACATCGGGCTAGCTACTCTCAGCTTTGCTGTTGAATACCAGTTTGGCGTATCAACCGTGAAGTAAATGGCAGTGTCATCTTGGCGCCTATGGCTGATGAGTTCAAATTGTCACACTGTGAACATTACACCTTGGGTTTCTCAGGATGGCCTAGCTACAGACTCAAGTAGATAGAATACATGGCTAATCTAGAGATTGGTTTCATAATTGTTCCTTATTCAAATACACCAGTGCATTCAGACAATCTCTGTAACAGTTCCCAGAGAAACAGCCACATTAAGACATGGTCTGGCACTACTTGTGACAAAGGTTTTCAACAAGAGCAGAATTAAACTTCTAACTTCTAAGGCTGGATAGCAATTATTGTTCCTGACAAACTAAACACCTGAATACATTGGTGCAGCAATTAAACAGATGGATGCCTGAACAAGCAAGCCCATCCCATTTTGCAGAAATGTTTTTAAGGTTTTATTTATTTCTAGCTCTAAATTTATTTGAAATCAGTCAGCACCAACACGAAGTGAACACTCACCAAAGTTCATACTGTTGTCCCCTTTGGCAGGGGTTCCCACCTCTGTCTACCTACTGCAGACCCCAGACTCGCTGCTCTGCACCAGCTTGGCTATGGCTTTACAACACATCAGCATCCAAGTCTGCAGCCACAGTCCCTGCAATATTTATCACTCAGAGCACACAAGTTTCTGGTGATTTCTTAAGATGTTTTAAGCATTAGTCCAGAAAGCCTGACTTCAACTGCCTATTGTCGCAACTCACCCCTCAACCGTCTCCAAGAGGCAGTAACACAAGGTAAGATGTTATTTATTTTGGTGCTCCGAAGTACACCACGCTTGCTCATGTTCTCACTCTCTCCTCCAGCTCACTCTGCCCTTTTCCTTCTGTCTGTACTCTCAACTTCAAATCAGGAGTTGTGCTCTGGTTAGATACCTGAAATGAGAGGCAAAACCCACAGGGTGTTTGCACAGTACTGAGCCCAGCACAGGCTTTTATCGCTGCTCTGCAATAAAAGCTACATATTCTTAGACCTTGGGGGCCAGCATGTTGCTATCAGATTTCCTACTTAAAACTCAAGGTGAGGCTGCGAGCAGCAAAAGGTGTAAACTTACCCCAGGAACAGGCACAGGTCACACCTTCTTTGTCATCGCCACTCAAACACTCTGCCACGCTTTGTTCTGCCTTTCAACCCACTTCCTTTGTCTCTCTCTGCCTGGGGTTCACTTTGCCTCATTTCTTTCCACATGTTGTGTGACACAGGTAAGCCACCTCTGAAGGGGGTGATGCCATGTCACACTGGCTGCCACAGGGCCTAGCCTCTTGCAATAGAATTGCTTTCTTTTTTTGTGAAACTTTGGCTTGAAAGCTGTTGCTTGCTCACTGAAACATGTCAGACTAGTACACCACTTTTGCATCTTCTTACACAGTTAAACCCAGAAAAATCTTCCAAAATAAAAAGCATGACCTTACAGGAATACTAGTATTTATGGAAAGAGATAGTCTCCAGGAGACGAGAACACAGAATACCCAAGACAAGAAAAGTTCCCAAGAGCATTCAGCTTTTGTGAAGCTTACTTAGAATAGATGACTTATCCCAAGCTTAGGAAATGATTTTGTTTTAGAGTGAATTGATTTAACTCTTAAATGTTTACTCAGATTTCAAAGGCTTAGCAGGTTTCCACAGAGCACGTCTAGGCACTGCCTCAGTTACACTTTTGCTTTGATGTTGACTGAGCAACACACCTTTAACCAGATAAGCCGTTTCTGTGGAAGGAGCCTGAGAGCTTTTCTTGTGTTTTGTGCATAACCTACATTCACAAACCACTCCAATACCTGATCTCTATTTATGAGCCGAGTACTTCTTTGCAGGTCAGGTCACATTAACCAAGAAAGGAAGCAAAATTGTGTCTTCTGTTAGCATCGCACCCTGATCAGCTTTGTCTTTTTGAAAAAGCTCTCAAAAAATCCTGAAGGCAATGGTGTAATGAATCAACACACAACAAGATGATGCAAAATACATTTACAAAGAGAAAGTGTTAAGATCTTTATCACAGCAAGAAGAGCAGAAACTAGGATGAACAAGCAACACAATGCAGCAGGCACATGGGTAGAGGTAAAGGGAGGACAGAGCAAGGTAACTCACAGTCACTGAAATGCTATTTCAGACTTAAAATTCACTGATCATGCAAGGTAGCTTCATTAGCAAGTGCTGACAATTAAGCAACAGAATTTATATTGCTCTCTTAAGTAAATAAAAATCTGATAGTGAGTAATGGGTACTTAGTATTTAATACAGGACAACTCCCATCCTCTGAACTACATACTGTCAGGATTACAGTAGCTACTTATGACAGCAAGTCTGTAGGAAGAGTGGCTGGTTAACTATGTCGAGGGAGACACTTCAATAACCAAACTATCTCTGGAATAAAACTAAAGACATACATAAGTCATTCATAGAAACATAGAATGGTCTGATGGTCTGAGATTGAAGTGACTTTTAAAGTTCATCTAGTCAAACTCCCCTGCAATCACCAGGGACATCTTCAACTAGACTAGGTTGTCCAGAGCCCATCCAACCTGACCTTAAATGTTTCCAGGGATGGAAAAAATTCTTCTTTGATCTAGGCTGAACCTACATTCCTTTAGCTTAAAACTATTACTCCTTGTCCTGTTGCTGCAGGTCTCATTAAAAAGCCTGTCCTCATCTTCTTTAGAAGCCCCCTTTAAGTACCCCAAAGCCTTCTCTTCTCCAGACTGAACCCCAACTCTCTTGGCCTTTCCTCACAGAAGAGACATTCCATCCCTCTGATCATTTTTGTGGCCCTCCGCTGGACCAGATCCAACAGGTCCATCCATGACCTTCCTGTGCTGAGGACACCAGAACTGAACATAGCACTGCAGATAGAGACTCATGAGAGCAGAGGGCTAGAACACCTAGAAGACGTTATGTTCCAGTTTGACAATTTACAGAAAGCAGGGAGAGGTGTATGAGCCCTGTTTCCCACCCCACTTTATGCCCCACAAAAATATCCAGTGCCCAGTCAGCCCTAGGAGCACAGCGGGTCCTTTAGAGACTTCCTCCAGGTGCTGTGTGAAACTTGGAATGCCGGCTGGCCTGGATGCACTTCTCTGTCTCCCTGCCTTTGCAGAGGCTGCCTGCGCAGCTGGGGTGAGCTGTCAATAAAGGCACCAGTCCGAAATGTGGGTGTGAGACTCATCCTCGGGCTCTGACAATGAACACAAATTTCTTCTCAGTTTGCCTTTTTAGTCTGCTTCAAAGAAGATGCAAAAAAATTACCAAAGCAAGTTTGGGTTGTCTTCCAAAGAAAACTTAGTTTCCACCCAGAAAAATTACAGCGGTCATATTTCTCCATGAGATCACGAATACCTAAAATACACCAGAGAAAATGTATTGCAGAAATTATTTATTTCATGCCAATTTAACTCTTTGACTAGATATTTTAACACACACTTCAAAAATCTATCCAGTACAACAATAATTTAGAACATTACAGAGAAAAACTGATAACTCAGTGAATTTCAAATCAAGGTATTATGCACACATACTTGTATCATAAGGCCAAAGAAGACAGTCTATCCATAAGCAGCACTCCCATAGACTATCCTTGATATACACTGAGAAATGAAGATCTATTACTAAACCTGCGCTTACAAATGAATTATCTTATCCCCAGATAACTCTATAGAAATGTAACATATTTCTATAGAAGAAAATTAATTTCTACAGTGATAGCTAAGCCGTCACTCTGAAACTATTACAGATCACAGGAATATGTCAAATACACCAGCATTATCCTCCAGAAATAACTGAAGTTGCATATTATTGCCTGCCAATTATAACTAAAATACACACATACAAAAACATGCTGAGAAATACATTCCAGTGCATTGTAATAGAAAGAAAGAATAAACCTGACTGGGCTCATCACGTCTGAAACAGAAGATGCCAGATGCAATGCAACATAATCAGTAACAGCAATTAATGTATTAGAAAGGGATCTAGTTCAAGGTGCTTTTTTGCTAGGAATGCTGGGTTTTTGTTAACATAAGCAAATGGTGTAGGAGTGTCTCAGCTTCAGAGTAGACTACTTAGAGGCACAGCTAGTATCAGAGAACTGCCGCGAAGCAGTAGATGTTCCTGCACAGCCCATTAGGGAAAAAGGAATGTAAAAGTTTCAGAAAGTTTACAAGATTCACAAATAAGTTGCTCCAAAAGAATTAACCATCCAGGAGACAATATATACCCTAAGTAGCTTTTTTGTTATGAATTAATTCGCATGTATTTGTCTATAATAGGTCAGATTTCTTTAAGAAGCCTCATAAAAAGTTTTATTTCATAAAGTGATCTCTATTTGGTATCATAAATGCCCCTCAGATTGCAAGTAATTACAGCAATAATGAAAACTGGGATAAAAATACTGTATTTTCCACATAACATTTACAGTATTCCAAGATAAAATTAGTAAAATACAAATCATCATAATTACAGAAAATCACAATAATAACTTTTTAAATTTTTCATATGTAATAATCATTGTCATGGTTATATTTTAAAATAGCAAGAATAAGTATTGAAAAGATAGCAGCTTTCCACCATTCCCATTAATACTGTTAATGACTATTTTACAAGTGCTTGATTGTAAAAGAAAGGCAGATTATATACAATCTTTCTAGTATAAGTTACAGTAGTATAAAGTTTTTGTTGTTTCTTAACATGTTATCGTACCTAAGTAATAAAATATGTCATAGTTCGCCCAAAGTGTAGCACAGATTAGAAGCTGCACATCCCTTACCTTCCCTCATAAAAAGATTCCCTCACCTTCAGTGTTGAGAGCTGCACCTCTCTTAAGCATAGTATTGAGGACTCATTCCCAATACAGATATCAGAATCTGTGGGTTTATAAACACCTGAAAAAAACAGAATTACAAATCTAACAGGATAGCAAGTTTGACTAGAGCATTCTGCTATCCATGCTTTTTAAGAAATCCAGCACTGACACAGTATTAAACAAGCTATTTTACTCCCACTTTTCAAAGTTGATTACCACTTGGATGGATACTTTCCACTGGTTTTTGACATCAAGATGTTCAGACACTTGTACTTAACTTTGGTGGGGTTTTGGCATTTTGGGGTTTTTTGGTGTTCACAGCTGAAGAGGAAACCGCAGAAATGATCACAGAAGGCTCGTCTGACTGCTCAGTAATTCAGTAAATGAAATAATGCAAGAAATGCATAATTGACATTCTATAGCTGCAAATACATACAGATGTATGCCGACAGAATAAATGTGCCAACACTCATATCCCAAAAGCAGCGTTTGCAAGGCAGTTATATTATAAATCACCTAATCTGGAGCATCAAATGTGATGCAAGAACACCATCAGCCTGTACAGTCACTGCCTAAATACATCAGTTAGTTTTAACTTTTTTTAGCTGTGGTAATTAGGACTAGAACTACAGTAACAAAAGAACTCATCAAGAGTTGCCACAATCTGTCCGGCAATCATATAATCATAGAATAGTTTGAGTCATCCAGTCCAATCCCCCTGCAGTGAGCAGGGACGTCTTTAACTAGATCAGGTTGCTCAGAGCCCCATCCAGCCTGATCTTGAATGTCTCAAAGTTAAGGCCCCCCCTACCACTCTGGAAGCAAAGTAAACCCTTAGGCACTTCACCTCCAAGCAAATTCTGCATTATTTGTACTAGCAGTAACCAAACTAGCTCAAAACTAGCACACAGCAAATACCATGCAGGTATATCCCTTATTCTACAAAGTTCTTTTATTGTTGTATTCTATATTTCTTTGTTCAAAGTCTTCCAGATTTAGTCATAAAAACTCATCATTACGTTTTAAAACACACTTTAGATAAACTAGCCTACACATTGCATATAGTTAGAGCAAGAGTAACTCTTGGTAAGCAGTGAACACTATGGATGAAATGTGACTTAATTTATCAACTTCATCCTTAAAACACCCAGCATCCAGGAAGCATGTGACACCAGGGATCTCCAAGCTCAATCCAGAGGAGAACTCTTGAGAGATTTTCAGAGCTTTTATTCCCACGGTTCCCAAAAGCAGCCATGGGTTACTCCATTATTCCACTGCCCTACCAAAAAGGTCAGTGGACACCCACCTCAATGAGCTCAGAATTTCTACGTTAGCAATTGAAATCCCACTGCCACTATTTTATAGTCAACTCCTCAAATCATTGTATCCCAACAAAAACTGCACAGAGGGCTTACACAAGGGACTAGTTAGCTTTTGATTATAAAATCTTGACCAAGTTTCTACTAAAAATTCTGGTTGCAGCTGTTCCACTGATTTATGAGAGGGGACAAAACAGGCCTCAAGAAGACTTGATCCAACTCTCTGAAGTCAGCAGGGCTAGGTAAGCATAGTTCACAAGCATTCAGAAAAACAAATACTCCTATAATTTTTCCATTAGCTCTGAATTAGATCCCTTTGTAGGTACATTTCAAGAGTTAAACAAAGAACTTGAACCTTATTTCATCCACAGATTTTTACAAATAAACTTTGAGGCAATCAAATGAGATACAAATTTTAAAAATAGAAATACCAAGTCTACGAACATATACAATCCCCTTCATCTAAGGCTGAATTCAGGATAATATTTCTACATAGCTCTAAAATAAATTAAATAGATGCTAATAAAGGTGCTAAAGAACAATTTGAATAAACAGTTTCGTTTTCTCAACTTCCATTCCCTGACGCAGCCATAAGACTTTGACCAAGCTTTTACAATACACAAAATACCCAAATTAAAAAAGTGCCCTCTTATAGGTAATCTGAACATTGTATGAGCTTGAATACATGTGGGTGTGGCTGTCATTGTTTATTTACCTAAGAACAGAACTGATGATTATTTTATGTCTGCCAATTTATTAATATAATGACTTCTATACAAACAGAATATTTTTTGTCCTTCATTATAACAATTCAGTGTTTTAAGACAGGCCTACCAATATATTACAAATACCACTACTATTAGAACACATGACATACTAAATCACAGGAGGTAGTTAGATCCCCATTAACAATTACTTCAGAAAACATAGACTACTTCTAACAATTAGTAGAACACCTCATTCGTGAAAAATTACTTCTCAGAATAATTCATTCCAAGCTGCTTTAAGGGATGCCTATTTTTAAGCATGTTACATAATTTATGATAGAAACATGTTCTCTTTCAGTTTTCAACATAACTTTGTAATAAGTACATAGGAAAACTCCCAAGTGGTAAAGACTTAAGACAAACTGTAATAAACCAACATTTGAAATGAATCAAATTTCCAAAGATATCATGAATATGACCATATCTTTTACCTTATGATTACATTTGAAAATTCATTCAACTAACTACACTTCAAAAATGTATCTACACCAATGAAATTAATGTGAAGCTTTTTTACATTGTTAATAATTGGCATTTTTGAATGGCATTCAAATGAATAAGCATTATTCTTTTTGCAACAACTTATTGCAAAATACAGGCACCTTAAAAACAGATACATAATGCAACCAGGACACCTGGGACATTAAAAGTGTTTACCATTACCTAGTCATGCTATGTATTTCCCTTCTTTTAAAGAAATACTCTGTAACTTGAAGCCGTGCCTGAGGTGTGTGCAAATTACAATGTTTCAGTATTTAGTTAAATTTTCACATTATATTTCTTTTATAGTTACAAGAACACTAGTGTGCCAAGATTTTCAGCCATTAAAACTGTAAAAATCTTAAGCTGACATTTTATCTTCGATAATGTATTCTTGCTATTGCACATATGCTCATATGACTGTGAAACTCTGGTCCATATTCAGTTTCAACTATTTACACATGGTATAATAATTTATCTGCATATAATGTTGAAAAAGAAAAAATACAGCCTTTCTTAACCAATACACCTTGCTCCAAAATTTATCCCACCAAATTTCATAGAATCATAGGATACCGGGCTGGAAGGGACCTCAAGGATCATCAGGTCCAATCTTTCTTGGGAAAAAAGGACAGTCTAGACAGGATAGCCCAGCACTGTGTCCAACCAAATCTTAAAAGTGTCTGATGTTGAGGACTCCACCACTCCCCTGGGGAGATTATTCCAACGGCTGATTGTTCTTATTGTGAAAAATTTTCCTCTTTCATCCGATCGGAATGTCCTCAGGAGTAACTTATACCCCTTTTCTTTTCCACGTGACTTCTTGGTAAAAGGTGTGTCTCCATCTTCTTTGTAACCACCCTTTAGATATTAGAACATGTATTTTATGACTTTATGAACAACAGCCTACCATTCAATCCTTCTGCTTATGCAGGGTCTGGTTCAAAGACCACTAAAGCCAAAAGAAACAATTTAATTCAGTAGATTTTGGACTAGGCATGAAGTTCAAATAGAAATACTATAGAGTGTTTACTGTATCAATTGATATAACTGCACTTTGGATGCATTAAGATGCTCTCACAGCATCTGTTAAAGTACTAAAAAAATTCCCTCAGAAAAAAATCCTTTCTGAACCTTACAATATTATAGTTCAAGTTGAGCCCTACGTATATTTATGGAGTTTACCCTCTATTAACTTAATTAATAGTCTTCTCCTTTTGGTCATGACACAAAAGCCCACACCGATGCATAACAATATCTACAATAGAAGAAGCATATTCTTGTCTTAAGTAGTAAAGTTATCATACAGGTGCATTTCCAAAATAGTTGCTCCTTCATATTCATTTTTTAAACAAATATGGTCTTTTCTGGTTCAATGGTATATCACAATTACAGCATTTTCAAAGCGATGAGTAGGAAATGGATTTCCACTGAATCTTCTTTAGCTTTGAGAACTTTAGACATCATTAAACATTGTGCTTCGAGACATTGACAGGTATCTCCCACCAGGCTGGTACCTGCAGAATCAATTTCAAATATGAAAAAGTATCACAGGAAATAGAAAAATAAAGACCCACTAAATAATACAATTCTCATATAATTCTCACTGCACTCTTATTCCTTAGCTCCCAATGAATTGCAGGATCTGAAGTTCTACCAAATTACTGTTCCCACAAGAATCTGATGGGCAAAGATTAAATTAAATCTCACGTGACCAAGAAAAACTGTGATGCGAATACTGGCAATCTTCAAGAACTTTGTTTCCTGATGCAAAGGAAAGAACTTGAATGTTTTTGCTGAACACACCTTTTTTCTTTTTTTACAACGAATCAAAACCGAACAACCGAGAGCATCCTGAAGTTGTTTGAGTAATTAATAGAACATCTCATTGCATATTCTTAGGACAAATACAGAATCAGAAACAATGAGAACACATGGCTACATACTTAGTGGGTGAAAAGCAGCTTCACGAAGTGTTAGTCAAATGTATTTTTGAAGTATGTTTAAAACACTAGTAAATTCCAATGCAGGCACAATGTACTTCCTCTCCACAGTACTTAGCAAAACCTGAAGAGCCACAAAGGCAGAGGTAGCATCCCTAGTGCTACTAGTGTCCATGAATGCTTGTAACTATTGCAGAAGCTACAGCTTTAAAAATCAATGTTACAGAAGCTATTCTAAAGTGAACTGACATTTCCTAGGCTATTATTCTTATTACCTCTATGAAATGAAATGCACGTTACTAGAGGAAAGCTCAACTAAATTCTGCAGCTCCAGATTTTCTTTTGAAAGAAAAAGTTCAAAATGTTCTACTTTGCAAAGTCCGTACAGGTGCCAGAAGACTTCAGATACTGTACTTGAAAACTATCTGCTCCAGAAGAATTATACATAGTTACCTATTTTTGCAGAGTATTATCCCTCTCGCACTGTATAGCATTCTTGTGTTTAAAAAGAATCAACTTTCGAAATGTGGTGTCATCAGAATAGAGAAGTTAGTTGTTGATTCAAACCAACATTGCCAAATCAGTCTGTAAAACCCGGCAGTGTCATTTAACAGCATTCTTTGCATGTTTTTGAACTGGCGTTTTTTGTTAACCTTAGATTATATGTCACCTGAAACCATTTATAATTTTTTATATATTTATA
>NW_009703008.1:20856-38718 GCF_000703405.1 Apaloderma vittatum | reverse complement strand
TATATATAAATAAACTTTGCCTATTTGTCATGGTGTTACTGTAGGTAACTGTGTTAAGTCTGCTCTTGGTACTGGCATCTTGCTTTGGAAATTGGTGAATCTGAGGCAAAGCTGGAAAAAAGATGCAATCTAACACCTTCTCAATGCGGGATTGAGACAGTAGCACCTTTTCGTTCAAAACCCAGAGCCTCCTTGCTCCAGCCATGAAGCTGCTCCTGCTGTCTACCGGAGGTGCAACGAACCGAATTTATGCTCAAGTGTTCACTGATTTATCATTAAAATTAGGATATCTTTAGTTTTGTCATATTTTTGTGACATCTGGAATTTCAGGAATTTGTGCTGTATTTATTTGTTCTTGCTTCTGAACTTGGGGCCTGCATTTTGGTATCATCTTTTGAAGTGCTGTGACTCCACGCAACTGCTGAAGCTTTTTTGAGAAACTGAAATGTCACCTTCTCATGCTTTTAAGATATAATTGTATCATTCAGGCTTTGTATGGGTGCTAGAATTTAGACAGTGAATCTGTATGTTTACTACATGCAGGCATGCATACTGCTAGTGTGTTTTAAAATAGTTATCCCCAATAATCATTGTCTTACATGTCTCATCTTTGTAGAAATTATTCTGCATATTGCAAAATTTCAAAAGCTCTTCCATCAAAAATTCTCTAGAAAAAAATAAAATCGAAGTTTTTACGCTAGGGAAAAAAATTAAATTTTCTCTTACTGTTTAAAAAATTGTCTCTATTCACATGAGAACTTTCACACCTCACTTGATCAAGTAGTGAAGTGAAAATACTACATTATGACTTTAGTGTGTGTTGTCACCTAAGTTAAAATGATATTGTAAACTTAACATTACATTGTTTTGATCATATCTTGCCTTTGTGTGGAGACTCTGCCAGCAAAAGAGTTTTTATGTTAACAGAGCTCCAACTCTTTTTGCACTGAATTTCTCCAATGTAGGCTGGATATTAGGAATTGATGTGTCTGGTTCCTGTGTACATATGGTCTCATTTCAGATTAGCAGTTACTTTGGGGTTCCTACACCTACTACTGCGAAGTAGGCAACCACGATGCTCTAATCTCCCTTTGATTTTTCTCTGAATACCTCTGCCTTAGTTTTATCAGGCCAGAGGAAGACCTGGGATTTTGGTGTAGGATAAAATCCAGCAACTAGAGATTGACGAGGAGGAAAAAGCTCGGCAGAAAACGCTGAAACTTGAGTGGATTTACTGTTGATAAAGAGCACAAGTGACAAAGGGAAATCTGAAAAATATCTCTTTTAAAATAGATAAATGTAAACCAGATAAATAGCAAAATATTCATAGTTTTTCAGTTTTGATTGAATTCTGTGTTGGGCAAATTTTCTGTTTGGGAAAATCAGTGGTACTACTATGAATTTATTAGCCTGTTAAGAGAAAATGTATTGCAAGACACAATATCCATTCTTCCTGAAAAACTAATATTAAATGATTTGGAGACTAAGTTATGTGGCTGGATAAGCTCTATGGTTTTCTATTTATTAATTCTAATGATATTGCATGAGGTGCTCATTTGGCAACACTATAAATAGGGAGTGGGAATGGGTTTTGCCTTGTTTCTTTCTCCAGAGGACGGATTCATTGCTATTAAGTATCACTTAGGGAGGGGGATAGTATCTTCTGTTCCAATAGTCACTCAGCAACATCGCTGCTAATTACTAGCTCAGTGAGTCAATGCTTTCAGAAGTAACTAGCAATTTTGTATACCTCGGCTTCTGACTACTCAGTTTGGGAGGCCTGTGGATTGGGGATTTTTGTGTGTGTGTTTTTTCTTTTATCTCTTTTTCTTCTACCCCTCACCCCCAAGTAAATTCTGATGATCAACCTTCTAGAAATCTTAAAGGATGTAGGAAACTTAGTGGATGTAGAATTCAAGAGAATCCATCTCCTTCGGTGCTGCAAAGGGAGGGATAAGAGGCAGTTCTTAAATGTATTGATGACTATTCCATGCTTTGAAATTATATAGAAGGACACTTGATTCTTCAACTTTATGGTAACTTTCATGAAATATTTAATACTTGTCTGATGATTTATTCCTCTCTGCATAATGCAATCTAAAAGAATGGATTTGTTAATTATTTACGTTGTGCTGCTGATGCTATTTCTCTCCAAGTGCTTTCCAGCAGTAGTTGTTTCTGCTTATTACCAGGAGAGACTTTAAAAGGCAGATCTTGTCAAGAAAGCAGAATGATAACCTGTCTCATTTGTGTCTGTGTGTGCTTGGTAGAAAATACTAATGGGGCTGAAGCAAGAAAGGAAGGACTTTAAAATTCCTTGGGAGACTCGTACTCTGAAATGAGAATAAACCTTGGGCTTTGCTGGGGCTTGTGAGTGTGCCTCTTAGGGCTCCTCGTGGCTATGTTGGCAGACTGAGAAGCTGAAAAGGGCAGTTCAGAAAGGTTTTTGAAATAGCAGCAGTGTGAAGAACATCAGGGAATCTGAGTGAGATGCCTGAGGGTGATGGTCCAGCATCACTGCGGGACTCTTAAACAGCTTGCAAGGTGGTTATGGGTAAGCTCTTGCTCCTGTAATCGTTGGAATAGTGTGTAAGGCTGATAGGCAGCAATGAACTTGGCAGCAGTGACAAAGGAGGGAGGGAGGCTGCCAGGGCTTTCTAAGGATGCATGAAAAGCAGGCCTTTGAGTCTTTTGGTCCAATGGGTTCTGCTGTCAGTTATCTCCCTGGCTGCCTGAAACTTGCTCAAGTAAACACAAGGAGAGCAGCCAGTGCTGACCTCCCGTTGAAGGCTCTGCTTGCTGACGCTGCTGACTCCAGGCAGAGCATGAGGCAGGAGAATGGAACAGCTCTTCTGCCTCCTGCAGAACCTGGCTGGTGCTTCTCTGCCACAGCTGGAGCCTGGTGCTGCGCTTGTAGTACAGCAGGGAGCAGCATCTCCAGCTTGGTAGGAGGGAGAAGAGGAGAATGATGTGCTTCCTTCTTGATCACTCTTCCAAAAGCATCACTCCTGAAGGAGAAGAATGATTCCTGGTTCCTAATGATTTGTCTGACAAAAGTGGAAGGACATTCAAGACATGGTTTCTTAAAATGTGGCATGACTTATCTTCTCAGATAGTGTTACCTGGAGTAATCAGGTGTTAGGTGACCAGTGGTAAACCATACTAACAAACAACCTGGAAATTTCATTTAAGGAGATAAATCACAGGGAAAAAAGAAAAATCTTGTTAATCCTCCATAACAGGGACTTTTGAAGATATAAGGTTTTTGTATTTTGCTGTTTTGGGGCTTTTTTTTTTTCTTTTCTCCTCTCTAGTATTGGAAACAGTGAAACCTGTTTTATAAGAACATCAACGCTGTTTTAAAGTGATTTAATTAATTAAGCTCTTTGACAAATGCTACAAGGTTTTTGTATTTTGCTGTTTTGGGGCTTTTTTTTTTTCTTTTCTCCTCTCTAGTATTGGAAACAGTGAAACCTGTTTTATAAGAACATCAACGCTGTTTTAAAGTGTTTTTTAATTAATTAAGCTCTTTGATAAATGCTACCTTAATATGACAACAGCAAGCAGGTATTTGTCAGGGTTTTTTTTGTGTTTTTTGTGGTTTTTTTGTGGTTTTTTTTTTACTTAACACATCCTTTACCTTTCTCCAGTACTGTAATCTAATCCTGCACAATTTCAGATTATTCACTGCAGTGTATTCTGCTAGGAATTAGAAGATTTCCCATCAGCTCTTTTGGTAGAGGGAGAGGAAATAGAGTCCCTGTGCACAATGGAGGCCTTCTGAGTCACAGAGGTGCTCTGTGTATGCTAGAACCTAGCTCAGGCCATCCCCTGAAAAGAACAAACCAGGTTCTTCTCTTATATACAGTGGTTAAAATATAACAATAATTTCAGTCAATTGATTTGCACTGGTATGAGAAGAGAATAAAGGCCAACCAGTGAAGATGGTTAAGCTCTTTAACTGCTGAGTTGGCTCTGATTCACTTGCTGACCAGGTCTCTTACTGCTGATGATCAGGGGCATAGTGACATGCTTTAGACCACATTTTGTGAAGTACAGCTACTTCAAGAATAAAAATTACGTGGTATTTTTTAGGAGATAGGGTGTAACAATATCTAGCCTGTTAGTCATGAGATACTTGAATGACTGTACTTGCTTATTGACTCATAGTCCAACAGAATAATCCTACTGTCTTTCAGCACAGTAGATCATGCATTAGCTCATGGCTGAGAGGAGTGCCTTTGGTTCGTTTTATCCTTTATAATGAAACAGCAACAAAAAAAATGCTGTCATTTTTTTAAAGCTTTTGTAAGCATGAGTGACTTACTAGGGTTTGAACTTTGCTATAGGCCTTGGGAAACTTTCAGCCACGTCAGCACTTTTGGTCATCATCCAGAGAGCAGCTTGGGGATACCATCAATGGACTTATTGCCCATCTAGGGGCTTCAGATGCATTCCTTGGGATTTCTATGCTAAGCCAGTTGCCTTTGGCTTAATCATATCAGAGACATACCACATATCTGTGAATCTCACATTAGACTTATTTAAATAAACAAGTGTATAACACAGTGAGGGATAGAAAAACACTGCAAATTCTTCAGAGACTTCTGGAAAGAATTGAAGTGCTTCTCCATTCTAACAGAATCCAGACTTGTTGCTTGAGGTCTCTCATGAGTTTTCCATGCAAGACTTTTGTGAAATTCCTTTATGCATTTAGAAATAGGCAGGCTTTCAAATACTGTAAATTCACAGGATCCTTTCAGCCTTGACCACGTCCATGAGATTAAAAAAAAGCCAAAAATAGACAAACCTTTATCTCAAATTACTTATACATAGTAGCCTATATTCTTAAATAGATTGCAAGACAGAGCAAAATTAAGTGTACTTGGACATCTGTGATCATTTGCTCCCATCAAAGCCCACCCTTGTCAAACACTCTCGTAAATAAAGGACCAGTATACGCAAACAACCTGTCTGTGCTTGCTTGTTGTTTGTAGGCAGATTCCCTCTTCTGTGCAGCCATCCATCAAAACATGAGCTGGCAGGGCTAAATATGTTATTCAGAGTGCTATTGCAGGTGTAATCTATAGGAGCGCGTTTTTTAATTTACTCCTACATCTTACAGAGCAGATTATGAATGTCGTTAGCAAAACTGCTTCTTAATAAGTACAAGCCCATTGCATTGCGGTGTTAACTACTGCAAGTCATAGAACTCATTACAGTATTGCAGCAGTACATAAAAATGTTGAAATCCTGCTTAAGAAGAAAGTAAGCAAGAACATGAATGAGATTCAAGGGTGTGTGAAATCTCAGGAGGAGAGAAGGAAATACATTGAACCACAATTTCAAGTTATCAGGATCTTCTAAGACAATTTCCATTACTTCTTAATTTCCCGTGCTGTTTGTTGGATATTGTTTCCTTATCTGGTGTTGTTTCAATTATTAAAACCCAATTACTGTTTGTTGGTTTTTAAGATTAATTATTTAAAACTCAGAATGAAACATAGGAAATATTGAATAGCTGCGTCCATCACATTTTTGAGGGGTACCTTATGAAAATTCCCACTAGTTTCTTATACAACTGCTAGTACCTCATTTTTTTCATAGGAATACATTTAAAGTTGTATGCATTTGTATATGAGATGGAGCAAATCTATTTCTACAGTTCTCTAAGAGCCATTAGACTGGTCCTTTGGTTGAGGGAACTTTGGCAAGATTTTATTCTGGGTGGCTGCTTAGGTCATTGTGACTTTCAGAAGTGGACCTGATTTGCACTAGAATACTTAATTTGCAGTGCTGTATCATTACACTTTTCTGTGCCTGAGAGAAAAGAATTAAAACTTCAGCAGAGCTCTTTTCTTGCATTTCTTAATGAATTATTTTATTTTAAGAATTAATATTATCATACTGCTATCTTCTGGCTCAGGATCTGTGGTGGCTTTTTTGTGGGGGTGAGGTGTTGGTGCTGCTTGGATTTTTTGCCTTAGGGTGTCCATGAAAAATAGTGTTATAAACTTTTTCCTAAAGCATTCAAAATTCAGACTTGCAAATCCTTATCATCTCTTTCCTCTCTAATGCTTGCCTGTTGGTCTGTCATTACACCAGGGGGTGCTTGGTGGGATTCCCTGTGTCTCCAGAGGGATGTCGATTTCTAGTCCTAAAAATTTAAGTGTGTCCTAAACAAACAAAAAGATTTCTGATTTGGAGACACTGTCTGTAGGGGAAGTTCCTGGGTCTTGGAGGTAGGGCTGGGACAAGTCCTCTAATACATTCAAGATTTCCTGGTGGTGTTGCTACTACTGAACTTCTCTGCCTCAAGCAGGTTACCCAGGCAGTACATGCTGTAACAAGGAAAGAGGTAAGTGGTTAAGTGGGGTGCACATTAGAAATGAGAGGTCTGCAGAATGGGTCTGGTTGGACCCAAGTCTCTGTCATGGACATGAGAGAATAAGTGACCTCTGCTGTGGGAATGGCTGCTCCCTCATCCTCTGCACAAGAGCTTCTGCTGTCCCATCTGTCTCCCAGCAGCAGCCAGCGTGACTTCCAAAAGTGGTCGTACAGGTAACCTAAATGGTGAGACTGTAGCAGAAAACCACCAGTCTCTTCCTGCTGTGACAGTATGCCTTTTGGTGAGCACTTACAATTCTGCAGCACAAACCTATTGGGTGGGTTCTGCACAGAAGTACTGAAAGACAGTAATAGAAGGGACTGAGATTTTGCTAAAGGCCAGGTGTGGCCTTTGGTGCTGAAAACCAAGGAATCTAGTTTTAATTTCACATTGATTGGTTAGCTTATAGGCCTGAGAAATGATTAGTTTTGTTTTTTATATTTTTTAAATTTCAAATTACATAAAAAGGGATTAAAAAGGACCACGGCTTGCATGGAGCTGCTGAAAGACAAAAGTACAAACTATTTTTATTCCCTGTTGAGATGAGCAACAAGACATCCCTGACAGAAATGTTGTGGGTTTCATATGGCTTGTCTCTCAGCCTTATTGCTGTGATGAGTTGCTTGCTGTGAAGGATGGCAGTCTCAGAAGGAGGATGCATAAATCAATCACTAGATTACACAAAAGTCTTTTTCTCTTACGGCACAATTCAGTGCTTTTGCCCTGAAATATTTCTGTGTCCAAGGTTATGCCCTTTTTGTTGAGTCTTCCCTCACATTCGTGGTCCACTGTTGTCTAGCTGCATCAAAGAATGCAAAAGAGTGAGTCAGAGCTGTTCTACTTTAGTTTAGCTTTGCATTATTTGGACAAACTTTTATCTCAACAAATGCTGATCCTTTCTTTTTACCTCCATGACATCTTTGGGACGGAGGAAGTCCCAGGGAATTCCTGTGCTATAGTTACTGACCTGCTGAGGTGGAAAGCTGAGAATAGAAAAATAGTTGTCTTGTCAGAGCAGAATCGAGGAATCACTGGGATGGCACTTTGAAAAGCATGCTGCCACCCAGTTACCTCTGAAAATTTGAAGTGGATGACATTTACACATTTGAGTGCTTGTGAGTACTTAACCACTGCATAGGCTTTTCAAAAAACCACTTACTTGCATTGACAGTTTCTTCTGCTCTGCCATTATCTAAGTGACTGGTTTGAGGAGCCATACCATGGATCTATGAAGATTTAAGAACCTGAGAAAACCTAAAGCTTTCTTTTCTGGATCCCAGTCTAGGATCTTGTCCATAAGAATATGCTTTCTCAGTATTTCCCTTACTTGTATATGCTTTTGATTTGATTAGCTGATTTATCAAGGTTGCCCAATTCTTCAGTTCAGAAAGTGTTATTTTCCTTGATGCAACCATGCTGATATAATATTAGCAGGACAGAACGTGTTGGCAGCCAGCTGTTGCATTCGTTACCAACTTGGTTTAGCTGGTTTCCTACTGCTAAAACTCTCCTTTTGTAATGTGTTGCACTAGCTTTTCTCACAAGCTAAAAGTTGTCATGATGCAAGTAGGCTGGAGTGGAAACCAATGGTCTTCTGGAACTCACAGGCGTATGGGCAACTGTCTGGGAAATGTATAAAAATGTGGTTTGTTCAACAATTGTTCTTAAACATTTATTGTTTTGCTTTGTGTTTTTAATTCCTGAGTTTAAACTTCTTAACCTAGACATGAAGGCAAGGCTAAGAGAAATATTTGCTTGAGGGACTGCTGACAGTATGGATTGCTTTAAAATCACTTTTCATTCAAGTGTTATTAAAGGGAAAATCTAGCATAAAGAATTTGAAATTAAGGAGGTTTAGCAGCAGGACCATAGCAGTCAGGGGGGAAAAGGCATTTATAATATAAGTGATGATGGACAGGGTACTTGCATGTAGACAGTGCCACTAATTAACAACTGTGAGAGAGCCCAGTTTGGGGACTGAGCCCAGAGGAAGACAAAAGTCCAGATGGCAGGCTGTGATCTGAAAGTGCAGGGCATCAGACTGTGTTACAAGGTGACTGCAAGGTGAGAATGGAGACTTTTTTTTTTTTTCTTTTTGTTACTCCAAACAAAACTTCATAGGGTAATAGCGATTGGCTGCACAGGTACAGAATAGACCTAGTTGAGAGTTAGGTATGTATTCTGTTTTGCTTGCAAAGTTTTACAACGTGAATGTTGCCTAGAAGATATTTGGAACAAAAACTGAAAGCTGTTTTGAAGCAAATGTGAACAAAAGTCTTTTATTTACCTAGTGTGCTTGGCATTTAGCTATAAAATTTATAGTCTGGAGGTGATATTGATGATTGCTGTGTGGATGTGTAAAGAACTGTGTAGTCGCTGCGTGGTGGCAGCCTGGGAAGCTGGGGAGAATGTTGGTGAACAGAAGGTGGTGCAGAGGCCAAGGAGCCACTTCCCTGAGATGTATATGACACTACAAGGTAAACCTCTAGAACGAAGCCATAGGATGGGGCATAATTAGCATGACACATACAAGATACCAATACTCAGTGAAATGCTGAGGTCTCATAAGTCTAATTATTCATGACATATATTAATTTTGACATAAGGTCAAAAACTTTTTGAGAAAAGGTGAAGACTTACTGACTAGCGTGTGCTGGACTCAAGTTTCAATATAGCTTCTTCTGTAATCTGTGAGTTGTATGCAAAATATGAATTGTGTAGTGACCTTGCAAATAACCAGGAAGAAAGACCACAGAATAAATCATAGAATCATAGAATGCCATAGGCTGGAAGGGACACTAGACATCATCTAATCCAACCTCCCTGTCATGGGCAGGGACGCGGCTCAACTAGATCAGGCTACTCAAGGCTCCGTCCAACTTGGCCTTGAACACCTCCAGGGAGGGGGCAGCCACAACTTCTCTGGGCAATTTATTCCAAAGTCTTGCCACCCTCGTACTGAAGAATTTCTTCCTCAGATCTGAGCTAAATCTATTCTCCTTCAACTTAAACCCATTTCCCCTTGTCCTATCAGTGGACACTCTTGTAAAAAGTCCCTCCCCAGCCTTCCTGTAGGTTCCCTTCAGGGATTGGAAGGGAGCTATTAGGTCCCTCCAAAGTCTTCTCTTTTCAAGACTGAACAATCCCAGCTCCCGCAGCCTGTCCTCATAGCAGAGGTGCTCCAGCCCCTGGATCATCTTTGTGGCCCTCCTCTGAACACGCTCCAACAGATCCACGTCCCTCTTATGGTGGGGACACCTGACCTGGATGCAGATCTTGTTGCTGATACCACTTGACATGTTACAGGTAGATGTTTCAACCCTTAGACTATTTGTAGAAGGGTATCTGTTAAGTGGTTGATGCTGATTTGTCTTATCTGAAACTAAATTGTAGTTTCCAAATGTGACATGAGTCTTCTCAGGTCATATTGGATTTCAGATTAAAATTCTGGATCTCAGCTTGTTCTTTGTTATTTTGTTATAAGATGTGGCTTCCAAACTTGAGTCTAGAAATTTCTTTTTCTCCTCAAGTTTAGGGTCTATATTCACTGTGTTAAAGGGAGAAATTCACAGTGCAAAGTCAGGCCTGGGCTGCTTGCTGGGGACAGAATTTAAATGGGAGCAGTATACATATTAAATGACAATTATCCATAGTGTATGGTATGAGACATGTGTGGCCTATGACTAGAACGCCTGTGAATAGTTTTTTGCTCTTGTCATACATGTTTGTTACTTGAAACTACTGAGGCGAACATTTACTATTTGAAAACATTCATGGTATTGAATCTCAGTTCTCTAATAAGCAAACCCAAATAGCAACTGCAGAAAATTGATTAAAAATTAACTGAGTATAAAGGTATAATATCTTTGTACTTTTAGTTACAATAAAGTGTAATCTCACATGAGCTATTGACTGAAACTTCTGCCACTCACTGGAAGCAATTTTGTATCTTTGTGGAAAGCATGAAGTGGGACGGCAGCACTGAGTATGTCACTTTTTCTATTTTGTTTTTGCCTTGGTATAATATAAGGAAAGAGTTGTGGGACATGTGACTGAAGTCAGTGAAAAGAACACCAAGTAAGGTGCCAAAAGCTTTGGCATGATGTTCTAGTGATGATGAAAAATGTCATTCTACACAATTTTGGAGTAACTTGACATGAATCATGACCTTTATATTTCAGTACACTTTCTTACTTGTAGTAATTGACTGCATTTAATTCTATGAGCGGTAACTGTCAGCTTTTCTATTTTACATGTGAAGGCAGTAATTCGGTAGTCTGACAGAGCCAACAACAACACTGGATAATTCTAAATTAAAATTTCTGCAGAATTTATAAAGCTCTTGGTTTAGAAGTTAGGGCTGAGTTCAGCAGAAAGCCTCAATACTAAAAATTATCCAGGCCAGATTTTAAATTGCCCATGAAATGCGAACTGATTAGTTTCACCTCAGGACTGTCCTGACAGATTTTAATCTCCTAAATTCTAGTTTAGTTTAATAGTGAAACTTTTTTTTTTTAAAAAAACCCCACTATTAAAACTATTAAATGTAATAAAATTATTTTGTTGTAGAAATAAATGTGGCAATATATGATTCTACATATGGTGCTGCAGATTTAGAAACTATGTCAGTAGCTTAAAGAATACTTCTGTTTATATATTTTTTTTTCTTTTCCTATTTTGTGAACTCTGCCTTTTTGTAATGTTTGGGGCTGCACCTGTTCTTACCTACATTGATGTAAATTGGGAGTAATATACTAATATCAATGGAAAGTTGATGTAAAGCCTCTCAAAGGTATCTGGATTAGAGCTTTTGCATGTAATTCCAGCTTCCCTTGTATCTTTATAATCTATACTTAAAGCTTAGTTTCATTGTGTGTACATGTATGTTATATATGAAGTGTGTTCAGATTATTTTATAATTATTTTTCATCAACTATGTAGTGACAAAATGCCAAGTGATGGGGAATTGGACTAGGAAAGACATTAACTTCTTATTTAAGGTTTGTCTACTCTTGCATAGTTGCTGCTGTGACTGTGCGATGGTGTGTACCCAAATTAACTTTAAATTAGCAGGCTTGGCAAGAGTGCAGTAGCATGGTGTGGTTGCCAAGAATTTTCTAAGCTTATAGGAGAGGTGTTCCAGCCTTGCACTGAGCTTGTTGCGGTAGTTAGCTGGGTCTAACCTGACCTAAGCTCCATATCATCCTGGATGTGTTTAAGTGTTGTTTAGATGTGGTGTTGAGTGATATGGTTTAGGGGTGAACTTGTAGTGCAGGGTTAATGGTTGGCCTCAATGATCCCAAGGGTCTTTTCCAACCTGAATTGTTCTATTAACTGTTGGAGAGGTGACTTTAGCATTGCATGGATGGAAACATAATTTACATGCTGCTTTTATTACATCTGAGTCTGATCTGCTGTTTCTCAGGGCTGATGTGACTCTGACTGAGAGGCACAAGGGAAAGAACTGGTAGGGTGTTATAAGCTTTTGTATGTAAAAGCTAGGGTAGTTCTACTTTAAACATTCTTTACACCTTCTGATTTGCAGGTGTAAGGGATGATGTAGATAGTGGAGTAGAAAATTGCTGGGATGTGAAGGCAGGGGAGACTTAATGTCTGGCCTTTTCAGCGCGCTCTCTAGGCACACTGAATTCACTTGAGATATTTCAGGGACCAGGAGCAATTTCTAGCTGTGTGCTCACGTTGTCTGTGGAAGTGGTTGGAGGGAGTTTCTCAAGGAGCCACAGGGCAAGTGAAAGCGGAGGCTTGGAGTGTGAGAATAGATAGATCGATCTTTCTTTCTGGTGTTGAGAGTAACATTTAGGTAGCTTTTTCTAACAGTGATATGGGAGCAAAAGGAGAGATAAATACCAATTCTGTCTTTCTACTAGAAGATATTGTGAATTATTGCTTTATTGCTGCTGAATCACTCTACCACTTACAACTAGGTTGAAAATTTTAAATTTATAGCATTCCTGGAATGAAGAAGCATATTGGTTACTGTGATCTCTGTGCAAAATGCTGATTTCCACACGTACTTTTTTATTTTCTTACGGGTGGTAGAAGAGCCTCTTAAGTGAAACGTGCTGATGTGAATAACAAAGCAGTGACCTTTAGCTGTCTGTGCCTACCCAAAGGACCCGAGAAATGCAGTTTATAGTGCTAAATATCTGTGAAGTTATATTGTTACTGGGTTCATTATTAGTAGATCTTTATCTTCTCTTCTAAAATCAATAGTTCCCATTGTGATATTTAAATTTTCCGTGCAATCCCTTGCTTATGCTAACAAAGGATGCCTGATTTAGCAGTGACATTTGCTAGCAAGACCCCCGATCAGGTGATTCAGAGTGCCCATTATTAGTCTTTACTTGGCTCCCAAGGAGTGCTTTTCAGTTTAGTTTTCCTCATACTGTCTTTGGCCTGATTGCTTTTTTAAAATGAAAATGTTTTGCCCTTAGATTCATCAGAGGCTTTTAAAATATGAATAGCAAGCAAAAAATCATTAAGGTCAAAGGCAAGAACAATGTGTTTGAGAAAATGGGAATGTTGGAATCCTTTACTTTTCAACTCATGCCAACACCTTTTCACTTTACCCTCACTATTGTTGTCCTATTGCTGCTTGTCTCTTAAATCAATCATCTATGGAGTAAGAGAGGGGGATGTCCCTGTATAACTATGAAGTGTCAGAGGCAACCCCAAAAGTACCAGGCAAGGCACTTCCATCGAGGGTAGCAGAGCTGGTGGTGTAGCTGGTTCTGGGCCTTCATTTGAAACTCTGCATACACCTCACTTGGGTCAGTGAAATACACTCCAGCACAGGCAATTAGAGTCCAAAATGCAGCATTGATACGGAGAGTGAGCAATTTGCTAAAGAGATTGCAATTGCCAGGATGGCAGGGTGCTGACTGAATGTGCCAACAAGCCCAAAGTCATGTTTCGAACTACACAAATGCCGACTTGGGACACATCTACAATAGCAGCTTAGTTTGGATGAAGAATGTGCTTTTAAATTGAACCTCCTGGGTTTTCCCACTTACTAATTTGGGTTCTCATTGTGGAATAGTCTTGGGTTGTGGAAACGGGTGATAAAACTAATCTGCCAGACATGCCACAGGAGCACACCTAAATAAGCTCTGTCTGCTAATGGACTTTCAGCCTGCGGGGACAGACTACAGCAAGTCTGAAATAGTTTCCCCTCTCTCCCTTGTATACCTAGTGTGAAAGTGTGCTTCTTGGCACTGAGCATTCTCTTCTACAGATGCACTCCTACTGCACCACACTAGCTGCTGATGAAGATATAACTGTGAGGCGTTAGCAATGGATTTTGCATTGTCTGACTTCAGCTTTTTAAAAGTAGTTCTCCTAGTCAGGAGTAGGGGTATAAAAGACATGAATCACCCTCTGCTTTAAGTGGGTGTTCAAGATAAGTGGAATCACCCTTAGGAATCTTCTATATCTTTTTTTTTTCATAGCCTGTAAAGGAAGCCTAACTTCTAGGCATCTGTTTGCATTAACTTCTAGAGTTAAGTGAAAAGAATCACATACAAAATGGGGAAGAGGGGACTCAAATTTATGGGAGAATAATGCAAAACAAACCACAAGAAGATAACTCAGAAGCTCTTGTTCTCAGGGCAACTATTGCAGAAGAAAAGGGTATAATCTATCTAACAAGTATTTTTACCTGGTAAAATTAAACAGAGATGTTAAAAGAAGACAGTATATGTTTGTCTTTGGAAAATAATAAAAAAAGCCCTAACAATTTTTACGTAAGTGGCACACGATTCAACAGCTCATCAGGAAGTTATGAGAGGATTTTGTTTTAAATTCTAAACAACGTGCATACTTTGCAGGAGGAAAAGAACCCTCCAGTAGTTAGATACTCTTCATTTGGAAGCCATACATGAGATTAAACTCCTCGCTAGAAAATGTATGTGCTACTGAAGCCTTGCAGTGAGTTGACCAACACAGATGATTATGGTAAGGTGTACCTGTACTATGGGTGTCTGTGTAGAGTCTCTCAGTAAAATAGAGAATGAGAATAATTTCACAAAGTGCACCTCAAAGGTTCTTAATCGCTGATTTTTGAGCAGATTTTTTGAATGGATGTTATATTCAGATTAGTTGCCTAAATGTTCAAAAAATGCATTTTATGTGATCCAATCTGGTCTGAATGTTTTTGGTAAGTAGCATCATTAAAGGACTCTTATACAATTTTTATATTAAAATTTGGCTTTTCCTGGTTAGCTTGCAAATAGCATTTAATAATACATTGCTTGAAAAATTTTCAATAAATCTTCTTGTTTAAAAACACTGTGCTAAGTATTATCCTTTTACATGCTGTAACATTGTTAGAAAAGCTGAAAAGAATAACATCTTTAGCAAGACATTTGCAAAGCTTTAAAAATCGGATTCGTAAGTTGTTTTTTTTTCCAGTGTCTGTAGCTTAGTTTTTTTTCTGTTTCACTAGCAAGAATCAGCTCTTTTTTTGATCTTTAGTCATTTAAATAGCGAATTCAACTTCAGTTTGCTGAATTTTGTGTTCTTTGAGAAGTTTATCAAATACCACGTTCTAAGACAGTTTTTCCTAGTCAGCAGCTTTTAAATCAGAACCATTTGGAAAAAAAAAAGTCAGTTTCAAATTTTCTTGTAGGTAACAAGATTCTTATGGTGCATAAATTCTTTTCTGACAGACTTCAGGTTATTGCTTATATTCTAATGATAACTCAAAGACTTACTCCATTTTCCAGCATGGGTTTAGCAAATGCAAAGGAAGACCTTGCAATCTTTCTTTGAGTTGTCTGGAAATCCACTGAGAAAACCTTATCTTTTGATTCCTGGGGTAATAACAGTGTTCTCTCTACTATACTTTCAGCTGCTTCCTGAAACATAAACAACTCTAGTGGGACGATAGATTTACAGCCAGTTTCTCTTTATACTCACTGAACAGGAAAAATATGAGTAGGAATAAAATTCAGTGAATGTGGTCTTGTCCTGTTGTACTTTACTTGGAACAGTAAGACTTGGTTAATTCGTTCCTCTAATTATATTAGGAATGTGTTTGCTAACTGACATCAACCATGATCAACTAATTTTTGTTTTCTTATAGCCCATTTGCCTTTTTCTACCTTGCTTTTAGACTAGCTAAACCACCAAGGCTGTTAAATTGCTGGGCTCTTTCCAGAGTACCAGCAAAGCTGCTACCCACTCCAAACTGATCTGGCTGTTTTGGGTCACTGTAAATCTTATGTGACTGCTCCAAGTTTAGTGGGCACTGGTTTTGTACTGATACCTGTTTATGCAGTTTAGCTCTATTAACTCCACTAAGCCATTCTAGAAAAGATAAACCTTTCCAGGCAAACGTTAAAATTAATCCAGATGTACAGGATTTATTTTTTCAAAAGTGTTCATAATTGTTGGTTTAAGTTTGCCAGATGTATTTGCACGGGAAAGAAAACAATATTAGTCTTGCATCTATATTAGAAAATAAAGTGACAGAATAGAAGCAGAATTGAAAAGCAGACTAATTGATGATGAGGACTTGGCATTTGCATTGTGTTTTTCAGCAGGTTTTACTTTGGATTAGTTCTAGTCTGATACATGGACCGAGTGCCTCTTAGTTACTCCAAGGCATCAGGTGTGGTCCTAGAAAACATCCTTCAGTTTTATTTTGGTTTTGTTTTTCTCCCAAAAGACTTTTTGCTATCAAAGGAAGGAATACTTCCATGGTTGACTTCTTAAGATAAGGTGATTTGGACTGGCTTTGTTAATACATGGCAACACCATAGTAATTTTATGTTACTGTTGAATGCTGCTGGAAAATGAGAGGGAGGATGGTATCTGTAAACTAAATAAAAGGTGGAAAAAACCTGGCCTACAATGTGAGGAAAAAAATTAAGACTCACTTGACGGAGCTCACATTTTTCATGCTTTATGGGGTTGTGAAATTATACTACTTACTGAACGTGATTTTGATTGTGACTGTACTGACTATCGCTGTCACCACAAAAGTTTGTTTTAATGCCTTAAGGAAACTGGCACTGGACTTTTCAAAGCTTTAACTACTTTTTGGTTCTAGACATATAGAAATGCCTCTTTAAAAAAAAAAAAACATAATAAGAAAGTCCAGAAGAAAGGAAATAAATGAGGCTTTAGTAATGCTGGAAGTAGTTGGTATAAGAAGAGAAAACTTGAATTTCAGGAAGCAGCTCTTGCAATGAACAGATTGACTCATTTAAAGAACAGCAGATGTGTCAGGAAGGACTTTTCAAACTGTTATGATTTTGCTTGTTTCTTGCTATTAATTTTGTTGTCTTGTCTTATTACTAGACATATTTGCATAGGAGAAAAACATCTTTAGATTTCAGTTAAGTTGATATTTTCCCCAAGAAACAGTATTACTTTGAGTAACAGTAATTGTTGCCTGTAGTGGGTGTTAGGATACCTGACAGTGGCAAAGGTGATAAAATTATTGGGACTCAGGAGATAAGCAACCTGTGTTAAATTACTGCTGGTTTTGTAACCTCAGGATTATACTTCTGGTAGATCTTCCTGGGTGCGGAAGTAGTCAAGCTGCCACTAAGAAACCCCACTATCTCCTCCTGTTAAATGCAGTGAGATTAAGGTGATTGCTGTCTGAAGTAGATGTTGTATGCGTGTGAACATCACGGACTGCTGGATTGAAATGCCAGGTGTTTTCTGGGAGAGAAGAGAAAGAAGATTGGACTTTGGAGTAAATCAGGAAGTATGGTTCCATAAATAAAAATAAAGGGTTTTTTTTAGGGAGAGGCAGGTGCCTGGGTTTCATTCAGACCTCCAGAGAAGAACTGAAAGAGGAGGCAAGGATCTAAACTACCTCCCGGTTATGGAGATGGATGTCAGTGTGATGGGATAGTGCTTGAAAGGGGTTTTATGCTTCTTCTCAAAGGCCTGAAGGTGGATTCAGCCTCTGCCTGCTGTGAGGTGGCCTTGGATGACTGGATGAAGTTGGGTGTCTTCAGGCGGCATCCTGGGGGAGCACAGACCTCGACGCATGCTAGGATGGGAGCTTTCTTCTAAATATGGGCAGGCTCCCAGGGCAGTCAGACCTTGCCCCAAGTGCTTGCTAATAAAAGCTCTTGTCAGGGCCCTGGGGCCTCCTCCTGTGCTGCCCAGGACCCCATGGCAGTCCCTGGGGGCTGTCAGCTGCTGCCTCAGCAATGCCCCAGCAGAGCTGTTCTCCAGCTTCCCACAGCCCTGTCCTGCCTGGCCATGGGCCTACCCTGGGCCCCAGGGAGGTGCCTGGGACTGGGACTGCCATGTTGCCCCCTGGCTGGGGCAGTGAAAGATGGGTCCTGACTCCCGCACCTTGGTCCCAGGGAGCCACCAGCCTCCGGGATGGCGTAATGGTGCTTCAGAGTGAGAGGAAGAGGCTGTGGTGGTGCCTGAAGACTGGAGGTTGATAGGTGCCGTTAGCCTCTTTTACCAATTTGGTGAGGAAA
>NW_009703008.1:20544-20792 GCF_000703405.1 Apaloderma vittatum | reverse complement strand
CCCCACTGCCAATGTCCAGGCATCTCCAGATTAATTATTTTTTCTTTTTTTTGATATCTTTTCATTGCCCAATATTCAAGTATTCATTCCTATTTTTATTTTCCATAAGCTCTCTCTTCGTCTCTCAAGAAAGCAACAGAGTGCACCCCTTTTTGTCCTCTTCTCTTCCTCTCTCTTTTTTTAACCTTTTATTTATTTTGCGAAATTCTCTTATGTGAGATGTTTTCTTAAAAACACAAACTTTGCTG
>NW_009703008.1:0-20513 GCF_000703405.1 Apaloderma vittatum | reverse complement strand
AATCCATGCCTCTCCTTTGCTGTGCCTGTTGCTCAGTAGTTAAATGATCCAGAGAACTGAATCACTTTTGATGTCTGCTCATTGTCAGTTCTTATTTGGTGCACACTTTATTCAGAGGAATTTATAGGGGAAAACCCAGTGGGCAAGCAGATCACAACTTTGTTTGAAGGAAGAGTTGGATTAATATAAAAGGGAATGTTTGCCAAAAGTCACCCTTGAGGTGACAGTGGGTTTGACATTGTGTGTACTGTGATTTTGCTGTGCTGACTGTGTTCGTGATAGCACGCAGACAGCTCAGCTGGGGAGAGGCATTTCTTACCCAACACAAAGTAGCTGTGAAAGCTATAAGCAGTGGTTTATACTGCATGATAATGAAAGGCCTTCACTAGGATGCTGAGAGGTGTTTCCATGATGCTAACCATATGCAAGTCTGTTGTTGGGGTGCTGCTTTTACCTGTTTCAGTTTTTCACTGGCCAGTATATAAGAAAAAAAATAAGATGTGTCTATACTATTTCACTCTTAATACCCTGCAACTACCTCTGTCCTGGGGCACATGTTCATTCATACACACCAGTGCAGCAGACAGCAGTTTCATTCACTCCACTGCGTGATAGAGAACTTGCTGAGTGTGTGGGAGATCCTGGTTCACTCCTCCATTTACCTGTCAGAATTTGCAACCAATTTTTCTTCTTTCCCAAGTAAGTATTACGATGGTATGTGTAAGGATTATTTTGGAAAGTGGGTTCTCTGCACCACCTGGTAGTGATGCTGCAAGGGGATAGAGCAATTAAGAAATTTCATTACGTTTTTCTGTTTTTTGTAAATGTGTCTCTTGCTAGCAGGTGATCAGCAGCAGAGATTGAGACCCTTAGAGGTTACCTTCTCAGTGAAAGGCAGAGTCAGAGACATAGACTGCTGCTAAAACTTTGATTCGTGAATGGGCCTTAAAGACTAGCACTTCACTTCCAAAACTTAGTGTTTTGTATAAGCTGCCTCAAAGAAGATAATTTTAGATTAATCATTTTTATGTTTGTTTTCTGCATTTTCTTTTGTTCTTTTGATGAGAAATCAGTTCTTGTAAAGCTGTAATTGCAAGTAAAGTATACATTTTTGCTATGCCTACAGAAAGTGTCCTGTCAGAATTTAGTTATCTCCATCTTGAGAGTGGAAGAACATGGCTAAGGACAGGGTATAAGCTTGCCAACCACTTTTCAAAGTGGTCTTCCCTTCGTGGTTGTCCTATATTCTAGAGTTACCTAAGGCAAAATTTTCTCTCTCTACCAGCCTGACCTACAGTCAATAGTTCCTTTCAACTTTTTATTAAGTACTGAATCTTATACTATTTAGTGTTTATCAAAGTTGTCATTTCACCATTAATCCATTCTGTAATACAAAGATGTTCTTAATCTTGTGCTTGTGGTTGTGGACTGTGGCTCACCTCACGTTCACAAACTCTTAGAGCATGCTAGAACACACTTCCAAATGTGGCCCTGATCAGAAAAAGCTTACGTGGCTTAAATTTAGACCTTATTATAATACGTAACTAGGACCCTGCATGACATGTAAAGGGACCTAGAGGATGCAAAATCATAGTCATTTAAGAAGAAAAAATATGTAAGGTGAAAGATTCCACAATTTTCCTACGGCCACTGAGTATTCAGCTTTTATGATTTGATGATTGTATAACTGCGCTTCCTTAAAAACAAATGGATTTCCACATTCACATGTTTGTTCTGTAAAAAGAGCTGCTTTATTTTTACTTTTTGAAAAGAGCTATGTACATTGTTCCAAGAGGCTTTACTCTTTTATCAGTGTTGTGTGTTTTGCTTCTACTTTGATATAGTTTGTCACTTTCTTCCTTTCCCATGAATATGGATGTTTACATGAATGTACATTTCACCCATTTTTAAGCAGCATTTTCTCATTCTTGATGATAACAAGATGGCAAGCTGTGATATGTGTGTTCTTCTACAGGCACAGAGAGTTTATAATGAGTCATTATTATAATTTGTGTGTGTGTCTTTGACTGATGCTATTGTAGCTTTCCAGGCAGATGTCCCACCTGCTGTGTGTTCCTAGTTTCAGCCTGATGAACTGCTAAAGCTACTGGACTTTCAACAGTAGTTCTGGCATCCCATAATGCATTAGTAATAACTTTTCTTCAAGATGAAGAGGCTTTAACTGCAGCACACTATCAGTAGCCCACACTGGAAGAAACAAATCAGAAAACCACTGTTCCATAAGCACAGAATTGAAAGAGCTGCGTAAGTAAAATGACAGACTATTCATTCCAGTTTGGAAAGCATGAATAGGATTTTTGATGAAGCTTAATTTTCTTCAAGCTCTTCAGCCATGGATAAACCCTTTAAAATAAAAATAGATGTGTTGTGGAGCACTGTGCTCGTCACTGTTTATTATTTTCAAAAAGCATAGGTCCTCCTCCTTTTTGCTAATGACAAATAATGAGTTGAATCCTGATCTCAATTTCAGCAGCACGGAAGTGGGATAATTCCCCTGGCTGCAGCTATTTTGCTTCTCCTTTATGGCAGAAAATGCAAGGAAGCATCTGGACCAGTGATTTTAACGGCTTGCAAATAACAGAGCGTGTATTCTCTGACAGATCACTGAACTGTAGATTTTTAAATTGTTTGGTGTAACTTAAATAAACCTCCAGCAGATAAAATTTTAATTGAAAAAATGTATTTTACTGAACAATGTCATGCATCACTATTGTTGCCAAATGAGCCTTGCAGGCATCCAATGTCCTTTGTACCGCCTGAAATCTATTTTACCTTTTAACAGAATGTATCCTTCAACAATTTATACTGTATGGTATGTGGTTCAGCTAAACCCACTAAATCTTAGAGAACTTACCCATTTCAAGAAGTTTAAAAGCAACCCTAGAAAAATAAACTGCAAAGCCCAGTGCTTTGGAGAACAACTTTCAGCCTGAGAATTACACTCACATGTTAGTGAATTGAGTTGGCTGGGGAAGTTGTTGACCAAAAGCAGTGCTTTAATGCTTCAACAAGAGGTAACAGGCACAAACTCAAACATAGGAAGTTCCATATAAACATGAGGAAGACCTTCTTTACTTTGAGGGTGACAGAGCACTGGAATGGGCTGCTTAGAGAGATTGTGTAGTCTCCATCTCTAGAGACATTCAAAACCCACCTGGACGCCATCCTGTGCAGCCTGCCCTAAGTGATCCTACTCTGGCAGGGGGGTTAGACTAGATGATCTCCAAAGCTCCCTTCCAACCCCTAATGTTCTGTGGTTCTGTGACTCTTGTTGAGCATTGTCTTGCTTTACGAATAACCACGTTCACTTCAGTGAGCCCTTTTGTGGAGCACTGCCCCAGTCAGCTCCACTGATGTTATAAGAATCTCACCTTTTATTAAATAGATGACAAACTCCTTGGGGAACATGCAGATCTCTGCTGGAGCAGAAGATGGATGGAAACAGAAAGATGTTTTTCCCTCTTCTTCCTGATTATTTCTTTTCTTACACAATTGTTCTTTGCTGCAATCAAAAGGATTGGTGAGAGCATAAGTCAACATACTTTGAAAAACATGTTAATGAACTTGTAGTTTACTCTTCCCTTTTTTTTGGTACTTCTAGCCATTTTGCAATGTAACACATATGGATGAGGACATATAAGTCTTTGCTGCAGCAGACCTGTGTTTTTGGCTGAGGAATCTGCCCTTGGTTTGCTGTGTTTTTTAAACTGCAAGATCGTAGGTAGCTGAAAGAAGCGTTCTTAAACACACACTTTCTAAAGAGCTGATCAAATGACAGGGCTGTTAGTCAATGTTTTTGGAAACTACTTTATCTTTGCAGTGGAACTTGGGGAATTACAATAAATAGTTTGTTAACCACTGTAATTTTGCAGGTTTTCTTTGTTCTCTGTTATGGAAGTACATGCACTAGGGAGTGAAGGAATATTATGTTAACCTAGTGTGACTAGGCAAAGCCAAGGAAGAATGTATTATCAACCACCAAAATACTTTGCCAATGAGGAGTTTAATAGTCTCATGTAGCCCAGGAACTGATGCAGTGAACAAATACCTCACAAGAGGAAAAAAAGATTACCCACCTCTGGCTGCTGATTTATTTGGCAAAATAATTTTGCCAGCCCTAGCTTAGATGACAGTCACTAAAATAAATGCTTCATTTGTAAACCGGATTCTGTTTTAAAGAAAATTGCAGAAATTTTTGAAGGCTTGGACATGTATTTATTTGTTTTTCATACCACTGCACTTGATGAAAGATAAGGTGACACACTGTTTAATGCCTAAAGAAAATACAAACACCAACCAAATAAATGTTTGCAAGATGCACAGCAGAAACACACACGATGCAACCGCAGAGAGATGAACGTGTAATTTGTTGAGGTAACAGTTGTTTCTGTTTGTACTAATGTATTTTGGATTAGATTTTGATCCTAATGAGTTGTACTTATTAGCATGAGGTTATGACCTGAAATGATATCTCTTAATATCAGTGGAAAGACTTCCAGGAAAGAGCCAGTTTGTTTCAGATCAAATTTTTCTTTACAAATAAATTATTTCAGTGGCACCACTTAGCAGAACAAGCTTGCAATTCATGCCTGCCAGTATACAAGACTAAAGCTGGTTGTCCCTTTCATTTTTTTCAGCAGACACAGTGCCCAAACAGGACTTCATACAAGACACAGAAGCATCAACCATTTGAACATCTCTTTTTCAAGTGAGTAACTTCTTTTGATCCTAAGGTCAGCCTCTCAGCTGGGAAGTGGTTCAAAGGGTAGTCGGTACTTTCAGAGTGTTATGAATGCTGGAGATACTAAGTACGTTCCTGTGGATCATGGACTAGGGGTTTTGTTGTAGCTGTCTTTGCAGTTAGATTGTCCACAGTCCCAAGGCTTTCAGTGTATTTAAAACTTTGACGCAATGTCCTGAATGCAATTGTCTGGGATGTGTAAGTAACAAACTTATGTGGTTTTTTTCCACTTAAATGCTGCCAGGACTAACGTAAAGTCACTGCATCGCTTATTAGCCATGATTGAATAGTATCTATCATATTCAAATGGTAGTGTCTTTTGTCCTCTCCATGATGAAGCTTGACAATTCTTGTGAACTGGTATAATAATATTTTTATTCTGTTGTTAATATTTAATAGTGTAAGTGAGAAATTAACACTTTATGGACTATCCACAATCTCTCTAGAGTTTCTGTTTGATAATTTAAATTGTTCACTAGAGACAGAAAAGTTTATGTACTCTGAGACTGACCATAGCAAATAGATGAGGAACATTACGGAACATATTTGCCTTGTGCTGCTTCTAGCGTGGCTGAAACACAGTAGGTCAGCTGGTCTTGTAAACAGAAAATCCCCCAGGATGAATAACCATATCTCTGGACTTAATACTTACTTTTGTTGTCAACATAAATGTCATATTATTTACTTTACATCTGAAAAACAGAATTCAAAATAGAAGAACCTGTATTTAAGAGGAAATCATAGAATGGCCTAAGCTGGAAAGGACCTTAGAGATCGTTTTAATCCAGCCTCCCTGCCGCCAGGGACACCACCTCTCGACTAGATCAGGCAACACATGGGGACAGAACGGGAATCTAGATTATTGTCTGATTAATGTGCTTCGTCTTGCTTCAAAGACTCTCAAGAAAAAGGGATGCTGCCTCTGAGAAATGAAGAGGAAAGGCAGTGCCTTTTCAGCTGCCTCCCCATGGACATTGGGAAGGGCTTTTCCTTCTTGCCTGTTTCCCTGCTCCCTTCATTTTTCCTCAGCCCACAGCAAGGGGGGGAAGGGGTAGGAAAGGGAGGAAAATTGCTGAGATTCAGTGCTTGAATCTGGAAAGGAGAACCAGCTCATGGGAGAGCCAGGGCAGCCCTGAGGCTAGTGGGTGATGCAGGTTGTCAAGACAGCCCTGGGAAAAATGGGATTTGTAAATGCTGTTGCTTTTCATTTTGTTGCAGTGTGGGGTTGTCCAAAGCTGCACACTGGTGCTCAGATTATGTCATATAATGGTTTCTTCATGGTGATTCTTGAATTGGGGCTGACAAGTAGAATGTGTGTGCACTGGGCTGACAGGAGAAGTGCAAAGGGGACAAACAAGTTCAAAATTGTATCTTAAGAATGAATGCTGTCAGTAATGCAAATTCAGAAAAATATGCATGTGGGTGTATTACAGTGAAAGGTAAATGCTCTGTGGCTCTATCAACAGGCTACATTCATTGTAACCTCCTTCATTGGCATTTGAGGTTTACTGTTCAATACTGCTTTATGCTATAGGGAGGTACCGAGACTTGTATTATATGAGTTTATCTATTAATTTGGTTTTTTAAAGGGATGCATATTAAAAAAAAAGATACTATTGCAATGGAAGGACTTTTCCATTTTAATTTTATGTTCTTGAAGAGATATGTTATTTACGTTCTCGAACAGATATGCTATCTCTAGATTGCTAGAGCATCAGACAATTTTTTTTGGTACTATTATGTTCTCATTATTAAAGAGGAAAAATGCATTTAGTAAATTTGCAAGGCATCCTGCCACTCTATCTTTTGTTTATGTTTTTCTTTAGTTTGTTTTATGATTTTTGTTTGTTTATTTTTTGTTTTTGTCTTGTGTTTTTGGGGGGAGGGTGGGGGAGGGGAGTGTGATATTTTTGTTTGTTTGTTTGTTTGTTTTCCAGAAACTTTCAAAGAAGGGTGATATCAGGGCATTGACTACCTTCTTTAAAAATTTCTCATTATGTATTGGAATCAGTCCTAACTTGTGTGTGTTAAATTTTAGACTAATATTTACATAAGGCAGATATGGTTCTATATTGCTAACTAGAATGTGCCTTACTGTGCTATAGTGTTACAGCAGGAGACATACACTGGATGAGTGCTGTAAATATTTGAAATTTACACAGAAAAAAATTAAAAAGTTCAGATTGTGGAATAGGTCTCTGAATTCACTAGTTCACATCTAGTTTACATCCATGTAAAAATTTTTTTTGGAATCACAACTGCTCCATTTTTTAAACTTCCTCTTTTTCCATAGAGATAGCTAATCTAGTCTAAGTCTTCCAGTCCCCATGGGTTGGGCGCAACTTCTTTTAGCACCCATTTATTCTGCTCACAACGTTGCCTAGCACATTCAGGTAAATGCCAGATACTGCTTGTGTCTGGAGAGTTGACATGCTGTTACAGAGGTGTCTGTTGTCAGGATGCTGGGGTTGGACTCCATCAGGCAGAACATTTTACTGGTGCCACCCTTATGCTGGTTCACTGCAGGGAACAGATGTTTTTATACTTCAAGCTTACTTGCTCTGGGTTTAAAAAAAATATAAATTAGTAATGATTGTTTGAGCAGTTTAAAATATAAAGGGCTCAGTTAAGTATGGGAAAACCTTCTAAACAGGAAGTATAAATCCCAGTATTGATTACATTTTTAGATATATTGTAGAAAGGGTGGCTTTGAAATCTCCCCAAAGGTCTTATAAATGAAACAAATTACCGAAAAATGAGACCCAGAGCAGAAAGCAGTAAAACTCATTATTCTGAGATGGGATTTTTTTAGCTCTTCAAAAAATTCTGTCCTGTAGACATGCCAGTTTTTTACAAAATTTCAGTATCCTTTCAATTTGACTTAGGGTCAAAATAAAAAATGAGCAGAATACTCCCTCTGAGTTTCCTGTATGGTCTTTGATCAGCAAGGTTATATTAATTTCCCCGTAACTCTTGCAGTGTTTTACCGTAAACCATGCCAGAGGCTGGATATATGTCAGCATGCATTTTGTTTTTCTAAAGGAGATGGTACTGATAGTGCTCATTCTACTCTCTCCCCTCCTATCATCTTAAACAGTGAAGGTGCCAAGGTGTCCAAAAGGCAACAGTGACGTGTTAGACTGTGTAACATTTGGATAAGCAATCATAGTACTGTATGCACTTCAATTAGATTAACAGCTGAACTTGAAAAATCATGTCTCTGGAGGGCGTTTTTGGAAAACTATCTAATTAACAGTTGTCTGAAGTAAGTTGCTTGATATTGGTCAATGGTAAATTGTGATCATGTTAATTTAATTGCAATTCTGTCAATGGTATAATTAATGCTGCTGTCAAATCAATGAATCAGTTTGTTGGAAAAAGGCAGCACTATGATATTAAATTCCCAGTTACCATGACACAGAATATGATTCTGCATAATGATAATGTTAGCTCTGCTCACTGTGAACAAGAGCCATTGTTTTCCATGGAAATAATGGTAACTAAATGCAGTGCTGTTCTTCATTATTACAAATAATGCAACCAATGTACCCCACAAAGAGTTTTGTTCCTCTGAGAAAGTAAGTTATCTTCCTAGCTGTCTGGGAAAAAATGTGACCAGGAGATGTGTTTCATGCTTCGTTGTGATTGACAGAGATACCGCTGTGGACACTGCCTGGAAATGACAGGGCTTTGCTGCAATGCACAGGAGCAGTTGCTGGGGCAGGACTCAGAAAATCCTTTTATTACCTTTTTACACGTTTGTATTTTCTGTTTGCACTTTTGGGAGTCATTTATAGGGGCTAGTGTGACATGGGCTCGGTCCCACATGTCCCGTCTTTTCTTCAGATGACTTCCACAGGCATAAAGTGGCCCTCTTCTTTCTTCTTACCCCCAACACATACTAATGCTGGTCTTCCTTTATTAAAGGCATGTCTTGCCATTGCCTGAACCTAGGGGCCTTTGATGGTTTTTTTCTGACTGAGTGGGAATACAACTGTGTGCTTTTATTTCCCTGACAGTTTGACTGAGCAGTTGTCTTAAGGGACAGTCTCTGGCACCTTCTGGGTTCATTGTATCCTGCTAGAGCAGCAAAAAGCTGTCCTAAAGATTGCAGGCAACTTGTATTTTCTTTTTTTCTGTAATTTTTTTTCCTTATGTCGTTGAGGTGTACTCCAGTGAGCTGCAGGTGTCAAGGAGAGTTGGAAAGAGAAAAGGGTTATTGCTGTAGCACTGTTGCATTCTGGCAGTCTGTTGTGCCAACTTCTGCCAAACTGTTATGTTGGAGCTTATTGTGGCTGATGCAATTTATTATAGAATCATAGAATGGCCTAGGCTGGAAGAGACCCTAGAGATCATCTAGTCCAACCTCCCTGTCATGGGCAGGGACGCCTCTCAATTTAGAAGAGCCCAGAGAATTTCTAGGCACCTTAAAGCTTGTTGAGTACTTACCTCATCTGCAAAGGTTAGGAAGCTTCAGAAGCTGCTTCCTAGAGTGACTTCACTTGCCTTTCTTTCCTTTTATTTTAGTTTTTTTTTTGTTTGTTCTCTGAGCTGTGCTAGGTACTGGTGGGCCAGGGCTGTGCTTTTTGTTCAGAGACTTAAATCTGAGGGAAAGACTCTTATCATAGAGTCAAGCTATACCATGGAATGATTACAACTATTTGCTGTAATGGACTCAGCTACTCATTGTCCCTCCCCCTCCAATTGCTTTGTATTGGTTCTGATAATAAGCACTTAAAAGTGAACTAGGGCATTCTAGGAGGCAGGACTGTTAGCCTTTTATTTCCCAAATACAAAAAGCACCCACAGGCACAGACATATGTAAATGCTCATGGCTAATTAAGATTTTCTAAATTTGTCTTTTTTTTTAAATGTTTTCTTAGTTCTATTTGTTATGTGATGAAATAAACTGAGAGATCTAAAAATAAACACTCTTCTCCAAAATGTGGTATGCTGCAGTCAACAGGCTGGCACTGAAAAAGCAATGCAAGAAGCTGTTGTCAGGTACTTTTAAAAGCCAGTGTCAGAGCTGGCTACTTGAAGAGGCCAGGCTCTGCAAACCTGCTTGAAGCAGGTTTCTGGTACTTCTGGGTGGAAAATGTTAGTAGATATTCCAGATTTCTAAAAGCTTTCAAAGTGTATTAAGGAAGTATGTTTGAAAAACAATAAATTAGTGCTAATAAAATCCAGATGAAAACTTTGTAGATGTATTTCAGCTTTATTTCACAAGGTTAAAGATTTGTGAAGAAAAGCTAGCACTTACAGAAAAACAGAGGTTTGGTTTTTTCTCTTTTTTTTTTTGTTTTTGGTGGTTTTTTTAGTCCTTTTTTTGACTGATCAAAACAGGCAACCTAGTTTGATATTGCAAGAGGAAACGTTCTGACAAAATGCTCATATTTGAAACATTTAAATATATAAAAATGACGTATCTAATATTTTCCTTTTATATGCTGTATGCCATGAATTCTTTTGCAGAACTGATGACTGAAGGAAACTTGTACCTTTATAAATTAAAAAGGTAGTATTTTCTACCTGAAATGCTAAATGGAAATCTGAGCAGACATTGATATTGATGATGTGAAAGAAAACTGTGGGGAAATATAGTCATCTACATAAAACAGTAACAGCATAGAAGCTGGATTGGCTTTGATAAGAGAGCCGATACTTGAAAAATCAGGCCATATAAACATATTAGAGAGGGAAGTGAGTGCATTTGTACTGATATAGGTTCTTATCAATTACCTTTTAACCAAGTATAAAGCTCATGAAGAATAAGAACTTTTATGTTTCCTTTAAAACATGACTGGAGCAAATGCATTTCTTTATAAGAAGCATTCATGTTGATCTCTTTCCGAAAGAAATTCTGAATTCACAAAAAAGAAATACTATTGAAGGGGAAAAAGCAAGGAGCTCTGGAGTAATTCAACACAAATGGTAACAGTTCAGAGCATTCTAAGAGTCAAGAGCAAATTGAAGATCAAGAAATCAGCACAGATTTTGCATGTAGTAGCTTCATAGTTGCAAGCAGCAAGATTTGAATAACTAAAAGATTTCTCTAGAAAGAATTTTTTTTAATTAACTCACTTCTAGTAGCCCTCTTATCTCACATGGTTTGCAGTTAACAGTTGAGCATGAGTACTTATAATTCTTTTATTACGTCTCGTTTGTGTAATTGCATCTATTTCTTTAGCCAAATTTTTATTTTTTTAGTCCACTAAGTTTCACTGACAGTAAGTGGTAAAAAATTTTGGTTTAGTTATAGGTGATTTTTTTTCCTTGTAAAATAAGATTAAAGTATCTGCTCTGTTCATTACTTTCCACACCTCCACCTTTTGTGGTGTGCCTAATCTTTTCTGTATTTTTCTTGCAAATAAATTCTTTCTCTGTATTTCTAAAAATCAAACACCACCCTTCTTTTCCATGCTTTTACTTCAGCTATGTGCTTTTGAAGTAGGATATTTACAGGGAAGCATCAGATCTAGAGTAGGATGCCTGGATAATAGGATTTATTAGAACTGAAGAAAATGTTAATGAGAGGAGTCAAGCTGCACCTGCCTACACCACATATGATACCAATTCACAAAAGCAATAAAAGGGAAATTAAGATTCATATCTCTAAAATTCATAACCTCTATCTCCCTAACTACACGTATGTGCTTCACCATCCCTACCATTACAGCTACTGCATCCTAGAAACCACGTGTTGCACTTTGGATGACTTCAAATTTCATGTTGTGGGAGAAGCAGCTTGAAATATTCAGGGAAAGCTAAAACATTTCCTGTGGTTGAGAAAAACCTTTGTAAGGACTGCAAATGCATGAAGTGTATTCTGACGCGTAATAGGAAGTGGTTAGAAATCTTTTTGGGATGATCTTAAGTTTTCACAGCTTGTAAATATTTTACAGTTCAGATGGCTGCAAAAAGCTGAGTGCTGTAAGATCCCTGCCGTCTGCACTTCAGTTGATGAGGCAGTAACACTCCTTTCAGAAGGAAATGGATAGGTTCCGGGTAACAAAGCTTGTGTAAATGGAGGAAAAAAAAGGCAGAGGGAAAAAAACCTCATTCATTCTTTGGCCTGGCATCTCTCTGAGCAATTATTTCCATGGTGAACTTTGTGATCTGTCTAATCTATATAAGCAATGTGGATATACTACTTGGGATACTGTAAATTACTAATCTCAGTTTATAATTTGTAAACTCTCTTCTGGCATTCAACAGCAAAATTGTTGCTGACCAGATAGCTTTTCACACATTAGCATACTGTTTCATGACTACTACCTCATAACAAAAAATAAAGAAATGTAAATCTCCGCTAGAGTGTATAGTTTAGATCAATATCAGATTGCCACACCGTTTTGTTTTATTTTTTTCCCCACTGAAACTCAGAATTATTCTAGAGTAATGTTATATTTGAGTGCAAAATAATGTTATTGTGTTTTTATGGCACTCTGATCTAACATAAATCTCTGACCTAGCTGTAGGGCAGAAGAGGTCGAAGCCAATATTCTTCTGAAAGCTACACATTGGAAGCATACCAACCTTAGTTTAAATACATCTTTTTTTTTTTTTTTCCCTCTAATCAATAACTATTGCTTATATTTAGATAGAATGTTGGATGATTTTATCACTCCATTCTGTGCATTCAGTTCTGAAATTTAGTATTTGCCTTGAGCTTTTTGTTAAAGTAATCTTACATACATCAGGAAAGATAATTATGTTGTACAACAAATTTAGAACACTTTTCCAAAAAGATGCTTTTTCTCCTAGACACTGTATCAGATTTCTTTCTGATCTTTTTAGTGGAGACTTAGTCTGATTTCATTCAAAGCAGCCAAAACACATTTAAGTGTTGGGAAATAGGTCTGAAATAAAATGCATGTTGTTGTCATGACAACTTAAATGCTAAAAAGGATGCAGAGAATTATTATTAAATAAGATGCTGCATCAAGTTGTTATGGCAACTGTACAGTAATATGAAAAAGGTGATTTTTTTCAGCACAGCACTATGTGAAAATTTTTCCTCATTATGGTATTTTTACAATGATGTGTCTTGATAAAGGGAAGAAAGAGTGGAGAACTCGGTACAAAAGGAGGGGGTCAGGATTCAGCTATTTACCTCAGTGTGTTTAAGTACTATAATGTTCCATGGAGAGTGTGTCTGCTTAGTTTCCAGTCCTGTTATAAATGGATCAGAACATAGAAAAACAATAGAATACATCCCAGCATACCTTCCCAACATTATATTCAAGGCCACATGTCACAAAGTGAAAAGCCTTCCTGGCCATCATTTACCTTCAAGGGGGCACATGAAGCCTCAGCAGCATGTAAGAATGAATTGTGAAACTCCGACACAAAAATGAGATAGGGGAAAATGTTAATGCTGAAGGGTAGCAGTAAGTGGCTTCAGTTTTGTGAAAGGGTTTGTTTTTAAGCACACAGGACTACCTCATTTGTTTAGCTTTGGACTTCCTAATGAATATTTGCTAATAAAACCATTAAATGGGTTGTATAACTGTGCTTTGGAAGCCAGGAAGCCTCTTCAGTGGCAACTGCAGAGGCAACGAGTATCTGGACTCTGTGCCACAGGCTGTTGTATAAGCAGTACTAAAGCTGCCTTGCCCAGCACACAAGTGAAGTATCATGAGCAGGGAAGCCAAAATATCCTCTCTGCTATTTTCCCTTGTGCATGGTGCACAGCTGGCTCCATTCTGAAAGTCGCTGTGGTTTGTTCTCCCTGGTTATGAGCTCTCTTCTAGGGGACTCTTGCAGAGAGATGGGGAAGCTTTCTCTCCCAGCAGTGCTCCCTTCCTGGAGACAGGAGTGAGTGCAGCAGGAAAGAGGAGTGAGCAGGGAGTGTCTGCAAATACATGGGCAGAGAGACCCTTGCAGGCACATGCTGCAAGAGTGAATGGGCTTAGTGCGTAAGAGCTGGCCCCAGAGTTCTGCCACAGCAGGAGGTGAGACAAGGCTGATCACTGTTTTCATCCAATCAGTTTCTCACCATGAAAAATTGTTTTTCCAGTTAACTAATTATTTTCTTTGTATCTCTTTGCACGTGTGTGGAGACACTTTAAAAACATACATATGTTCATTTTTTGAAAAAAAAGGTAACACAAAGCTAAAGTATTGCAACTCTAAGCTGAAGAACATTAGTGTGGATGCTCTGTTGCAGTGTCTTGTGGCACTGAGAATTTCCTTGTCTGCTGTCTGGCTTTGTCTTTAAGGCATGAACTCCCAAGCTAGACTTAGTTTTGTGAATACTTTCAAACACAGTTCTCTCCTGTAGCACTGATCCTCTTGGAAGGTACCAGACTTTGAATCAGAGTAGATTTTCAGAGTTATTACTAAAGATACGAGACTTCTGTGGGAGGTGGAGAATGTGTTTTGAAACCTGAAGATAAGCATGCATAGAATTGGCTTGCATTGTGATTTTGCAGATTTCAAAGCAGTTGTTGCATACTTGCATTGAAAATACATGTGAACCATGGCCTGAATTCACACGTTAGCTCGTCTCCTTGGGACCGTTGTGGAAGAGAGCGAGGCTAGCTGTGATGACTTCTGCCTTGGAAGATTTTTTAGTATTTTACCCTATTTTGCAGTTTAGAGATCAGTGATTTTTTAGCAGAAACTGTGACTGCAGGCACCTGTTTCTTAATCTTCGTGTTATTTTCTACTATGTTTGTAGCAGAGGTATGGACTAAATTGATTTTGCTGATAGGGCTGGAAACAAAGTGTCCTGGCAAAAGCTGCCAACCTGGAGGTTGGAAGTGGGGTGGTGGTGGTGAGGAAACATTTGAAGTAGGACAGAGGAAAGGAGCTCATGTATAAATAAACTGCAGCTATTTTTCTGTCATGTTGGGGCTATAAAATCAAAGCCAGAAGAACTCTTCCAAGCAGAATCTTGTTAAAAAGCCTTGGATTCTTTGCACAGCCTCTGCAGCCTCAACTGTTTTCATTATGGCAAGTTCTTATTTTAGCTCCCAAGACTAAATTAAATAGTTTTGCTAGACCAGAGAAAATTAATTTGAATCACTTCTCTACCTCTAATAGACTGTCGCGCTGGCATCAACAGAGGTCCTGAAAGCACAAAGAGATGTCCAAGCCACCAGTGCACAGCAGGCCCTTTTCCCACATGGCTAGTAAAGGCTAATGAAAAGAATGTGGGTTCACCACTAATCAAATTAATACATTTCCCTGAGGGAAAGACCAATGACATACTTCTGTGTAGTATCTATAGCTTGGCTAATTCTCAAGGCACAACTTAATGACATCAACAAAATTTGCCACTTACTGCTATTCTTTTGATTTCTTATTTATGGATAAAACCAGGTGGTAAGAGAGCTGCATCCAGCACCACATGCTCTGAATGTGTGTGTCCTCAGTTAGTGATGCCATTTCACCATGCTATCAGCTCTCAGGGGAACGTGGAGACTACTGGCATCTTGCTGATTTGCAGGGCAATTTTGAAATTCAAACCAAATGCAAACGGTAAAATCTATTTAAATGTGGAAAACAAATAGGTGTACAAGGGAAAGATTATGACAAGAATCCAGATGGAACTTGATGCCTAATCACTAGACTCTCTTTTACTAATTGGTGCAGTAAAGCTGCCAGCAAGAAATCTGATTAAGAAAAAACATCTAAAGTTGTCTTTCTCTGAATAGCTTTCTGCCTCTTTTTTGGCATCTGGCTGAAAAGAGAGTCCTGGAGGAGTGCTGAGCTCAGGCTGCATGTTGGCTTTGGTCTTCTCTGCCCTTTGCAAAGTATGATCTATTTATATTTTTGTTAGCTGTACCTCCATTCCCCAGTGCCTGTTCTCACATAAGACTCTCTACAGTGGTAACAAGTGGCTGGTTTAAAGCTTCCTCCATGGTGTGAGCACGGCAAGAACTTTTTCTAAGAACATCTGTCTTGGCTCTTCTGGGATACTTTGCACAATGCCTTTCTTCTGTCCAGAATGCACCTGAGAAGTATGACCAGATGTTTAATATATTTCTAAATTTAAGTTTTTCAATCCTATAGAAACAGTCCTGGTGCATTTCCCGGCGTTGATAAAACCCATGAAGAAAACTTCAGACTCTTGATGAGCTGCTAGCAGCCACCCTGGGTGAATGCACAAGGCATCTCTACTGTGGACTGTTCCCCTCTTTGTTGCTCCTGGAAAAGAATGCCCAATAGATTTTTCGAATACGAAAGCTTCAAGACATTCTAGTGCACAATATGCACAATTTCCCTATCTTTTTAACAAAGAATGGTCTATAAAATATAATGATTATGTTCTAGTATGAGGGAAAGGAGCAAGGATGTGGTGAGGCAAACAAAAAGTGGAAGCCAAGAGAGAAAGTGACATAAAAACTCAAGCACTTCCTCCTACAGTGCCTGTAGCTTCAATGGGTCTCTAACTACTGTAATCAGATGAACATATCATGCTTTCTGCAAGCAACTGGGGCACTCAGTAGGTGTAAAAAAAGGTGGAGGGGAAGGGAAAAAATTATTTTTGTGTTTTGACGACTTGAAAGCTTTCTTCATCTTCTTTTTATTGTGATGCAGAAAGATGCAGCCGATGAACTGTTCACTGAAGCGCAGCAGAAAAATGAGCACTGCAGGAATCTGAGGGGATGCTGCTGAGTTTTGGTGCAGTGATTTGCAAAATAGATAGGACACTGGAAATAAATTTCTGGTCTAGCTGGAATTCTGAAATCTCAGAGGTATAGTAATGCAGTTTGTTCATAGACTTATAAAAAAAAGACCATTGCAAATATGTGGATTTATTTGATCATGACTCATCTAGACAGATGAGTCGAGGGACAGAAATGAGGAAGTGTCAGCTGTTCTCATTCTTCTAAATAGCTTTACATTCAAGTTGCTGAAAAGGTGTTTGATTGCAGCTGGATATTTTTCCTCTTGAATTGTTTAATGATACTGTTTTTACTTCAATTTGGATTGACAACAGTAGTCCTTTAAAAGTGTTTTCAATTTTTCTCTGAGTGCTTCTTGCTATATAGGGCTTGATAAAGCAGCAAATAGTGGTGGGGACAGGGATGAGAGTTTTTTTTGCTTTTTTTTGGTTTGTTTAGGAAATGTCTGTATTCAGCGTACAGTGGCTTCATTGCATACTCGTTTTTCTAAAAACTTTATTTTATCTCTCTTCACAGGAATAATGAAAAAAAGTCTTAGGGAATAATCGAGGCAATGGTTATTAAAAAAAACAATGAAAATACAGAAGTGATTCTTTTTCTCTTGTTAAGAACTCATCCATTGAATCTTGACCTGCACTTCCATAAAGATCACCTAGGGTACAACTCTGCTTCCTTTCTGGTATCTTCTGTAGCCTGATAAACGGTCTTTGTAATTTCCTTTAAAACAACTGTACTTTTGTACGGTACTGTGTTATGGCCACCATTCTGTGGCTAAGCGAGGCCCGAAGGTGAAGAATGAGGACTCAGGTTATGTCTGCAGCATGGCATTAACTGCAGAGCAAACCAGGTAGCTTAGACCTAACTCATCTGGGTACCAAAAGTAGCAGAAAAGCTGAGGCAGCATACAGCTCAGCATGGGATGATTTATGCCCTCTTCTGATATTGGATACTATATGTGAACTTCTTTGCTGTGATTGCTTTGGGTGTCAAAGCATGGTAGAGAGATAAGAATGTGATAGCGGTGCTTGTTGCCTAATGTAGCAATGTTAGGCAATGCACTAATATTGATTAAAAGTAACCGAGGCTTCAGGATGCACTATGGTCTAGCTCTGAAGAGCAAAATAATTAATTTTTTCTCTTGTAATATGATATGATTCCAGTTGTTCCCATTTTTTAAAGCTGAGAAACAAGAGTAACCCAACATCTAACTCCTAGCACAAGTTGTCATCCCATTTGGATGCCTTGTGCTAATTCTGTTGTCCCTTAAAAGAATTTTAGGGTTATGCAAGGATGAGAAATTTAATTGGCAGATTTCTGGTAAGACAAGCATAAATATGAAGCTAGATAGTTCCCTTTGCCTTCTGTGTGGAAAGTGATGTTAAGTGGTAATTAGGGTGTTGCTCTCTAAATCCTAAAAAAAATTCAGTTTCAATTTTGTGTTAATGTTACTTTTCCTCTCATAATATGCATTTAAAATAGATGTCTTAAACTGGGATACTAAGCAGTGCCAGTGTTAAATCTTGGAGAAACTCAAAGGTGGCAAGATACTTCACTGAATATCACACTGCTCTGAATAGATTAAATTCTCTTCCCACTTTGGTACTGATCTATTTGGTTACATAGTCGACGCTTGAATTTGTGATGTGTACAATGGGTATAACTGTGCTTTTCTGTCTTATATACCACTGCAAGACTTGAACTGTTAAAAACTTGTTTTTGATATATGCAAAACTGAATGGAAGTCCAAAAGTGACTAGTTCTTGGTGAATTAATGCTTCATTCAAACAGACTTTGCAAGTCTCAGAGATGTTGCAGTGGGACTGTCTTACAATCTAGTCTTTCACATATCAGAATGTGTAGCAAATGAAGTTGAACAGCCAGCAGACAGAGTGACTTTGAATCAATTAGCATTTCAACAGCCTTCTTTTGCTGACACTGGTTAAATCTTGAATATGAACTTACTATTATTGGACTTCAAGTACCAAACATCTTGTGGCTCAGGAAAAAGCCCTGGCACTAAGAAAGGTAGAAGTGTCTCAAAGAAAAGCTGTGCACTTGCATGCATTCACACCCACACATACACAACCTTTATTCTGAGCTGCTGTTAGGGTACTTCTAAGTAATTGCAAATGTCAAATGCCTGATTTTTAAATGTCAGGACTTGTGCAGCTCCCTGGGGCAGCACCTCTGAAAATGCTATTAAGGATAATAGAGGACAAAGATTAGCATAACCAGAATTTTTACTGCAAATCCTCGGTGACAAATTTTGACAAGACTAGTTTGATAACATGCAAAGTGATTAGGGAGTGTAAGCTGCCATAAGAGAAGACTTCTGCAAATTGTATTCTATTTGTTATTTTTTTCACTTTCAGTTAATTTACATTAGTATCGATGTTAAACCCAGCTGAACTGTCAAGTAAGTTTTAAATGGGCTGATAGGATGACATTGTTCCTTTGCAGTATCCCAGCTGGCTAACATGCTCTGGTAAAGAACATTTCTTCTAACATTGTCATGATGTGAAGACAACTTTTAAAAGTATGATCTCCATGGAGTATCAGTCTTCTGTATTATTAATTTACATACAACTTTTGACTGAAGAGCTTTGCTACTACAGCGTCTGATTTTGGCTCAGAGATAGCAGTGAGGAGGAGACTCATTAGACCTTCACAGGATAGTCTGAGTCTGCACATACACAGTTTAGATTAGACTGCTGTTCTTGGGAAGCTTGTTACATGTCCAAGACGCTGTCATGTTTTCTGAAATGGCATAAGAAATTCTCACTCTAAAGGGAGGATATTAAAGAAACCTTTATGGATTGGGTGACTGATCCATGCATAACAGAGTTTTGGTCTATGTGTGACATGCTGATGGTTGTTGTTGTTTGAATAAAGACTGTAGATTGTATTTTTTTTTAATTTTAACTTTTTTTTGTGTGTGTCTTAAGTTGCAAACTCGGGACTGCAACGTTCCCATTTGCAGAGATACCCGGATGAAGGTTGGCCAGCTAATTCTCAAATGTTATATAGAGAATGCAAGCACTGTGCCTGTTCTCAAGCCCTGCAATGGCTTTTAGGAACCCATAACGTACATAGTATAATCACAGTAAAAATCTAACAATTCAGCGTGAAACTTTTATACATGTATGATAAATTTGCAAGAAGATGACTCTTGCATTGATGATAATTTCTTGATGCAAATGGTGAATGAGCCGACCAGGAGAGGAACGCTGCTGGACCTTGTGCTCACCAACAAGGAAGGTCTGGTTGAAGCAGTGAAGGTTGAGGGCAATCTTGGCTGCAGCGATCATGAGATGGTGGAGTTCAGGATCTTGTGTAGTAGGAACAGAACACCAAACAGAATGGCAACCCTGGACTTCAACAGGGCCAGCTTTGGCCTTTTCAAGCAATTGCTAGGGGAAACCCCATGGGACAGGGAACTGGAAGATAAAGGGGCCCAGAGGAGTTGGTCGGTATTCAAGGACCACTTCTTCCAGACTCAGGATCAGTGCATCCCGACAGGTAGGAAATTAAGAAAGAGATCCAGGAGACCTGCATGGTTAACCAGGGATCTGCTGGGCAGACTCAGGTGGAAGGGGAGGGTATAGAAACTGTGGAAGGAAGGGCTGACCACTTGGCTGGAGTATAGGACTGCTGTCAGAGAATGTAGGGAGGCAATCAGAAAAGCTAAGGCCTCCTTGGAATTAAACCTTGTGAGGGAGGTCAAGGACAACAGAAAGGGCTTCTTCAAATACATTGATGGCAAAATTAACACTAGAGGCAATGTAGACCCTCTGGTGAGTGAGGTGGGTACCCTGGAGACAGAAGATAGAAAGAAGGCAGAGTTACTGAATGCCTTCTTTGCCTCTGTCTACACTCTTGGAGACTGTCCTCAGGTGCCTCAGCCCCCTGAGGCCCCAGAGGAAGTCAGGATAAAGGAGGAGTTTGCCCTGGTTGAGGAGGACTGGGTTAGGGATCAGTTTGAACACTTGAAAGCCATGGGCCCTGATGAGAGGCCCCTGCGGGTGCTGAGGGAGCTGGCAGGAGTCATTGCTAGGCCACTCTCCATTGTCTTGAGGAAGTCGTGGGGAACACGAGAGGTGCCTGAAGACTGG
>NW_009703007.1:107732-179015 GCF_000703405.1 Apaloderma vittatum | reverse complement strand
TCTTTCTTGTGTTGGGGACTCCAGAGCTGGAAGCAGTATTCTAGGTGGGTCTAGCAAAGGCAAAGTGAAGGGACAGAATCACCTCCCTCGACCTGCTGGTCACACATCTCTTGATGCGTCCCAGGACACGGTTGGCTTTCTGGGCTGCATGAGTGCACTGCTGGCTCATGTTGATCTTATCATCCACCAACACACCCAAATCCTTCTCCCCAGGACTACTCTCAATCCACTCACTGCCCAGCATGTATCTGTGTTTGGGATTGCTTCAGCTCAGGTGCAGGACCTTACACTTGGCCTTGTTAAACTTCATGAGGTTGGCCTGGGCCCCCCTCTTAAGCCTGTCAAGGTCCCTCTGGATGGCATCCCCTCCCTCCAGCATGTCAGCCACTCTACACAACTTTGTGTCATCGGCAATCTTGCAGAGTTTAAGAAACCCTGATTAGTTAATGTTTGTAAAGTGTTTCTGAGAGTGCAAAGTTATATGTATATGCTAATCTACTAATTATTATTTTGTGGAGTGTCTTGATTTATGCAATCACATATGATTAATCACAGCTGACTTGTCAATAGCAATGAATGATGGGAGTGTAATACAAAAACTAAGCAGCCAGTAAGGTTGAGTTCTTTCTGTCAGAGTAGAAGGGGATTTTCCTGAAGGCTTACTTCAAGTATTTTTAGAAGATACTTTGAGCGGAGTGAACATTTACCCCAGCAAAACAGTCTCCCGGCCTGCTTCCTGACCCAGCGCAGACAAGGTTGGTGAAAGTGGGTGAGACCCTCTTGTGAAGAGGGGTCCAATGTTTTATACTAGTATCTGATGGCATAGATAGAAATAACAGAGTAAAGAATAGCTGTTTCGAGAACTTTCAGACAATCCTGTCATATGGCACATGTCGCACTTCAGGTGGTACAAAATTTCATCCCATGTGACTTGTGTAAATTGAATGCAAATGAGGGAAAAAGTAGTGGGTTGTAAGAAAAATCTTCTGTGGCCCACCAACACAGTCTGTGTGAGCTGGTCACGTTCCACTTCTTTCTTCATTGGTCTTTCAGGGGTCTAGTTACCAGAGTTGATGTGATGATAACAGTAACAACCCGGGAAAGAGATTATTGCTGGAGGGAGCCTGTTTGGTCGTTTTTAGATGTAGAAAGAAAGAGTAGTTAGAGTTTGCTTGTGGTGAAGTGTTGGAGTTCCAAGATCAACAAACTGGTGATTGTACTGTATGGAGCAATGAGCTTAGTCCTTGTTGACCTGGTCTTCATTGTCAGGTGAAAGTTCTTCCTGAAGATAGGAGGGCTGACTGTCAGCAGCTGTGGTTGCTTTTGTTCTCCCTCTATCTGCAGAAATAAAAGGGACCTGAACAGCATCTAGTGACACTGAGCTAAGGTATTCTGAAATTATTCAGGAACTGCAGAAGTGAAACTTGGCCTTGAAGTCTTAATTCTGGTGTATTCTGACCACAGAATACCGTGCTTTAAAGTTGAGGGGTCTGAGAATGTGCTGTGAGAGATACCTGCCTCTGAGTATTGATACAGATTGAGTAGTGTTACGGTGCTTTTAACAGTGATAAAGTTCTGGGTTTGTTAGCTAGTGGCTGTTGAGTTTTTTTACTGTTTTCATGCTGTTGCTGAGAATGAGGCGTTTTTTGGTTATGCGTTTTATTTGGAAATTAATATATGCCTTTGTTTCTATTAGTGTTTTTGTACAGCTGCTGATCTTTCTGAAAAACCTTAATGCCTCTTATGTATGGTCAATGAGGAGTCCCTTTGTAATATCTTTGCTCATTTTTTTCTCTGTCCTGTTCCCACCCCTTAGTTTCTCCACTCTCTTTGTAACTTTAATTACAAGTGGTATTGCTCAAGATCAAAATGATCCTGTTTAAACATAAAAGGGGCAGAGAATCACTTCATGTTGCAAGAGAAAGGTGAGAGAAAATCCAGAGTTGAAACTTGCGTGTTAACAGAATAGTTAGAAACCATGCAGACTTTTATCTACTGCTATTCTGTTTAAAGCACAAGCTGTGAAAACAGCAGCTGAAATGCGCGTATCTTTCCAACAGGTGAAATACAACTCCCGGTGCTCGTGCCTGAAAGTTGTAAAATGTTCATCAAAGCAGCAGTTGCCCGTGAGAGTTTTGAGGCCTTTCACCTTAGCCAGGTTCTGGGTGTTTTTATTAACATAGTGTGCTAGTAGCCTGGAAAGGTGAATTTAGTAGTTTGAGGTAGAAATCAGGATGGGAATGGCATGCTAGTGGTAATAGTAAAACTAACTTCTATTTGTAGCAAACACAGATTTAAACAAAGCCATTTATGCAAGTTCTGTTGCAAGGGTATAACTGGGACACCCAAGTTTGTAGATGTACTGGAGTAGCTGAGTCAGCGTAGGAGAAGGTGGTAATGACATGCAAATTCAACAACACTTCACTGGTAACAAGGTGAGGGGAAAAAGCACCCCTTGCTACTGTTTGTAACATGCTTGTAAATGCCTGTGATGCTAGCAATACTGCTTCCTTGCATATTTTCAAGGAGCTGTGAAAGGAAAGCTGCATTTTGGGTATCATGGTGACTGAGGTTCTCCCCCACCCCTGAAGAAAACTTAACTTCTATGAGGGAAATCCTAAATATGTCAAAGCAAAGCAATGAACTGTGGATAACACAGTTTTCAGACTCGCTGTGCTGGAGGGAACTGGCAGAGCTGTTTTTCCTTTGGGGGGGAAAAGGTGAATGATTGACATACTTTCCAGGGAGTGGAGATAGAAAATGAAATATTCCTCTTTGGAAATACGAGATGCAGGACTCCTGAATAATGACCAGAGCAAGCATGCTTGGAGTCTCCCAAGCCTCCTTTCTGGGGAATAGCACTCTTGCCACAGCCTCCTCAGGTGTCTGTTCACTGGCAAAGAAGGGTATGTGAAGAGTCAAACTGAAAGCCTGAGCTAGCCTATCATGCCAGAAAGACTGCTACAGTTCCTCTCAGCAAATAAAGAGCATCTGCAGAGAAGCATTCGCTGGTATCTTGCTGATCTGCCTAGTTAGTCAGTGCAGAGGTGAACCCTCAGCTGTGAGTCCATTGAATAAACGTTAGCTAAATTAAGTGTCTTCATCTTCTTTGGCTGTGAAATATAATTGTCGAGTGTCCAATGGGTTTCTCTGACTGTGGTGCGGTGGAAATGCTCGCTGATATTTTTGTCCAAATGAGTGCCTATATGGTAAAATGCAAACACCATATACCCATATTACTCTTCTATTATGTAATGATAGAAGGCTCCCTTGGTTTAATAGTAGTGTTTGAGGGATTTTTTTCAGAACAAAAAAAATTACAGGGCCCATATCCTAGCTGGTAGTTATAGGAAGGCTGCTGAAGGTCACTGGGTCAGCTCTTGTTGTTTCTGTGGCTGATATTCAAGCTTGAGGTAGAAGAGGGCACACTAATTGAAAATCACTAATTTTGTATTTGAAAGATGCTGTTTTCCTTTACCTGCATGCCAAAGACAGTATAAGACAAGCAGGAAGCTGAGGAGGCAGGGCTGGTGGGAAATGGGGAGCCTTTCTACACTCAGGTCTCAAACATGTAGATCAATGTGAGATGGAGTACAGGAGTTTAACCTGAGCAATCTGTCAGATGAACCTTTGGGATGGCCTTGCTGTTGGAAAAATGAATTGCTGCGGGTAGACTGCTTAGTAGTATCTCTGGTGTCACAGTGATCAAAAGTTACTTGCCCTACATAATATGACCTATATAGTAAAAACTAAACTAAGTTAACTATACAGACTTGTACACATATTGTGGAAAAACAGATTCTTCAACAAGTTCTCTTTATCTGGAAAAGCTGAAGCGTCTTTGTTATGGTAAGATTATTTTGGGGAAGGGAGAAGATCTTAGAGGAGTGATTTAAAACCCCAAAAGAGTTCACGTTGCATTCACTGTTACAGTAAACACACTGATTTAAGATTGATTGAAGGAACGTGCACTTTATTCCAATACATAAGGCTTTATTCTCTTTGTCTATTGCATCTTCCCACCTCTTCTCTCCAAAGCTCTGGCTAGGCTTCCTGCTTGGGGAAGCTGGTGCCAAGCCAGGTCCTCCAGGGCAGGAAATGCTGAGATCTTCTGGAGCTGAATCTATCTGACTTCTGACCTTTCAAACCTCTCCCAGTGGGGACTTAACTGAGGTGTTTTAAGATAATATATTTACAAAGGTAGATTTCAGCTATGTGCTGAAAAACATGCATCCTCTTGTCCCTTCTTTCACTATTTCATGTGAAGACTAAACACTGAGACGATAGTAAAATCTGCAAGTTTTAACTTTGAAGGCGATTTGAATACTGTGCTTGGCACTAACACTTTTTGACTTGTTTCCTTTCTGTGATCTTCTAGAAAATTTTTCTAATCTCCATCTCAGAGTATGTATTTCTCAATAGAAATACTCATTCTCATTAATTTATAAAATGCAAATAAACATCACCATGGTTTGTCCACCTGGAAGTATGCACAGGTGCATTTTTAACCTTATTTAGTTTGGGAAATAATATTTAAAATGAGAGCGGGTTTGTGGTGGCCTTTATTTGGGGGATTCGTTTTACAGAAGCACTTCAGTTTTTTTTCTTTTAAATGTTTTTATGCTCAGTTACTTAAAAAAGGGGAGAGAAGTACAAGAAATCAGAAGGGGAAAATCTATAGACCTCAGGTGAGTTTCACCACAGTCTTAACTGGGACCAGGATTTCATCTCAAATAAGTGTTGAGGCTTTTCTCCTATCCTGGCAAATTCTTCTCTAGCTTTAAAAAATGTTGTTAGATTTCCTCATGGGTGTATGGATTCTTCCTTCGAGTTTCTCCTTGCCATAAGCTGCTGTGGGAAGAAGTGTGAATTGTTTTTAGTGGCACTCTAACAATTTCAGGAGCAAGAAAACCTGCTATCAGTCATCTGTTTCTTTTTTCTCCAATATTTCAGAGGGAAATATTTCTGGAATGTGTTTTTCTATGAAAAAATAATTTAAACCCAAGTCAGCTTTCTTTTGTAGTGTCTGTAAGTGGTCCAAAATGCTGATCTTTGTCTGCCTGCACTGCCAGCAACCTTGGTCAGCTCAGACATGCACTTTCATTTATTTCAGGTGATCTGCATAGTCTGTCTTATAACTCATTCTACTTCCTCCACACAGGACAGCAAGAAAAGATAATGCCACTCAGCACAGTTGAACTGGTGCAGAATAAATAAAAGAGCGCTGGCAATTGCTGCTTGTGTAGCCTTTAGTGGATTACTTGGATTCATTCTTTCAGCTTAACCTTTTGCTGTGAGTTTCATGTGCTTATCCTAGATTTAGCAGTAGGAGAGTCTGAGTTGGCCCATACTTGCATTTTAAAGCATTGTTTGGGTGACACAGCCTCAAGCCTGTTCCAAAAATTTGTTGCAGGATTAGGGCTCTTTGATTTTGCAGTAGTATGTCTTTTTGGGTTTGATATAGATAGATTTCTGGGACCAACAAATAGAGCTTAGAGGCAAATGTCAAGGCAAACTTCAGGAACTTGGAACATATTTTAACAGCTCATGGATATGAATGTTCAGCTGTTCATCACTAATTTTGCATGAGTCACTACACATAACGATTTCTGACTCTTTGCTCCTGTATGCAACTCTTTCCTAAACCATTCTTGGTAATCCATATTGTGTGCTTGATTTTTTTTTTCTTGTGGCTCTGTTGCATAGATATCTCCTGTGTAATTTGCTGTCTGCTCTACTCTTCAGACACCAGCCATGCCATACAGCACAAAAGAAAAATGCTAACTCACATTCAGTTTCATAATACTGTGAATTTTTGACCTTCCTAATGTTTAGCATCTGTCTCTTTTTCCTGGGTTTCTTTATCATGAAAGCTGTTTTCTTCTGGTGAACAATAAGGAGGGAGAGGAAGTCTTGGAATTAAGACTGGAGAAACCTCAAGACTTGTGTACATAAAATGCTAAAACAAAAATTAATAAATTGGCAAAAGATTGTTCTTTGACTGAAAACATGCGTATCATACACTACTTAAGTCACCAACGCATCTTCTAGTGATGTTGAATGATGAAAGCCAGGATTAGTGACTGTGGACTTGATCATGAAACTGTAATTTTATTAATGATTGCAGAAAGTTATTACTGTTTTGCAGAATATGAAAAGTAGGCAGAATGTCTGTGGATGTGACTGATAGCTCACTAAGCTTTCGTATAATTTGCTTAAATTCAGTTGGCTTCAGTGTTGGTTGCACTGGGATGTAAACCTCTGAGCTTATTACTTGGAGGACAATAATAGAATTATTGGCAATTCCTAGTCAGGAATTGAAAAAAAAAAAGTATATATAAGAGATTGCAAAAAAAAGCCAGTAACTTGAAAAAACGCATTTATTTTGTGACTTCTGAACTGTAAAATAACGTAATCTCTAAAGCCTTGAGTCTCAAATCGTAATTTTAAATAAGGGGGCTTTCCTAATGGGAACAGACCCCCCCCCCCCCCCGCCATGCTTTGCCACAGATTAGATCACAGGCAAATGCTGAAGAAGGATCTCATAATTATTCTGTCCTCTAAAAGAAGAGAAAATTGAGGGACAGCAGCCTTGATCTTATTGAGAAGAAGATTGAAGTGAAAGACAAGGTTGGTTGTTCTCATTTCAGAAAGGTCTGAAAGCTGAAATTGCAAAATCAATTTACTATCGTTACTGTAACAATTAAATTGACATGATGAAAAGATGGAGGAGGAGGATGGATCAGATAATCCACCCCCACGCAATATCTGCGCGTGCAGGTGGCAAGTGTTAGCACTGCCAAGGGTAGAGCTGCCATGACTGTCTCTCCTCTAATGTGACAGGCAGCTGCCTCCTCCCCTTTCTCCATCTCCTCCCCAGGTCTGTGCTGGATTCTCCCCACACCTCCCCTTGGCTTGGCAGAATTTCCTTCTGTGGCAACGTGTAGTGTGGATTTTTTTATCTTTTTTTTTTCTTTTTTGGACTATCCAGTTCTGTTTCTTGAGTGTCCCTCAAACCCAAGTGTTTTTGCTGGTTTAGGCTGCTGAACAACTTGTGTTTGTACAATAGAATAAGACATCTGCTGCCCACCAGCACTCAGCTGTGCCCCGGCAGAGTGCTGCAGTTGACTGCTATCCTATTTATATTAATTGAACATGCCGTATTCTGCATACGCCGCTGATTACCCTCATTTATTTCGTCTCCTAAAGACCCACGGATTTCTGCTGCTCGCCCTTACAGCATTGTTTTACTCATTTGGCTCCAATTAGCCTCGGCTAATGAAAATACATTATACTGAACCTCTTGTTACCCGTTGCTGTTTCTAATGACATAATTTGTGAGTTTTGAGCCTTTTCAAGTAGAGACATCAGGAATTACGTTACAGTTTCTTTGGTGCGGTGGAGAAATACTAATTGCAGGCATCTGGGCTCCTTCCTTTAAAGAAGACTGGTGATTTTTACTTAACTAATAAATGTTGACATAATCAGGGAGCTATCAGCACCATATGTTGGCCTTTTGTGAGATGCAGATCTTATCCCCGCCTGGCTGGGTAAGGAAATGCTTCAGCGTTAGCACTATGTCTTGGTATATTTTTAAAGCATCACTCAGCGCTGGCAGATTGCTGTGAGAAAGAGATGAAACCTATTTTTAAAAACAGGTGGCCTGTTTCCCCAGCCATTCAGGTGAGGTTATCTTTAATGATAAACAGATGCCAAAAGCTGCATGTGCTACCGTGCTTATCTAGCACGATATTTGCAAAGCCCCATTTTGTTAGCAGAGCTCTGCCCTGGGGACTTTTATAGTGGGGGTGGAGGGAAGCCAGATCGAGCAGTCAGCTGTCTGTTTGCTGGGGGTGCACTCGTCTCTTCTCCCTCCCTTCCCCTTTCAGGGATGTCATGTGCAAACATTGAGCCCTAAGGATGCTGTTGCAGTTAATGAGATTTGAGGGTCAAATCTGAAGGAGAGGTGTGCTGCTTCTGCCCTTCTTGGAGGGATTGATGTGACTCTCTTGCCCAACCACACCAAGGAATTAAATAAAGAGTTTTTGTTAATTCAGGAAAATGTATCAAGATTAAGAAAAATTAAAAAATTGTAGATGTGACATACTTCTAACAGACAAAAATAGTGATTCATTGTGTGTAGTCTAAGTGAGGTTTTGTCATAGTACACTTCCCCTTCCTAGTTTTTTCACGAACTTTCTTGGACAGGGAAGCTTCATAAGACCTCCTGCCATCTTCCTGTTCTTTGGAGGAGTTTCTTTGGCCTAGACTCTCTTGATTTTTCTGAAAACATTTTATGGCCTTGCTTCTAAGAGAAAACATAATATGTCCTGGGGGGAGTTGTGTGGATAAGGCTGTCATACCTCAAGGATGTTTTTCCACTGTCAGTCTTCACAGTGCATAGAAAAGGAGGTTGTTTTAGTGCATAAGTAGCTGCTAAAAAGGACTTAAGTGGGGGAATATATGGGGAGGCATTATAAGCTGTGGCATGATTTGAATGACTGCCTGGTAGTGCTACACATAGACCTCTTTGTTTAAAGCAGCAGTTGGCTGCCTGACAAGGACTGAGTGGATCAATTCTTCTCCGTTAATCACTCTACTTTCCATAGCTTTGGTGCTGCTCCGGGCAAGGCTTCTACTGCCACTGTGAAGGATTGTTTTTCCTCCAATATGAGGTGTCCCATTTCCCCCATTAATGAAATCAATCAGATCTTCCCGGGTCTACAGGAGTGAGGAAGCTGTGTGGGGTGTCAATGGCTGGCTGGCTGAGTCTCCTCCAGCCAAGCACTGATGCTATAAAGCAGCCATGGGCTCAATGGCAGCACCTTGTCCTTGCCCTAAGGAGCCTACAGCTGGCATGGCTTCAAGGGTGATGCTGACTTGGTGGGAAGGACAAGTGGTGCTGCTGGAGCAAGTGGCAGGGTTCATGAAGTGGATTGTCCTCTTGTCACCACCTTTGGTTTCAAATGTTTGTGTCTTTCTGAATTTATTGCAATAGCTTTTATGGAAGAGAGAAGCCTAACGGCTTGATCTTGGCTCCCTTTAAACTGCTGTGGGTGCTCAGAAGAGGTAAAATGGGCTGCTTCTGTATATATCTTTCTTCTGGTTTTGCACCAGGAAAACTAAGGATTATTTAGGAAGCCATTACCTTGATGCACTCTAAAAGCATACAAGAAGACGTGTTTACTTGATTTGTTGGTTAATATTCTTTATTTCTTGCCTGGAGGCAACATGGTAGCCAACACATCAAGAAGACAAGCTGCAGAGCTGCATGAAAAGACTTATTTATTAAATAAAATGGTACCCCCTCCACTAACTAGTCCTGTTTTTTCATTAAACGCTGATACTTCCTCCATATGCATCAGAAACCCAAGGAAATTCAAGCCTGTAGTGTCCCTGGAGGTAAGAAAGTAACAACATCTATCAGCAGATGAGAACTCTGGTTAGAGAACAGTCCTAACTCTAATCCTTATATGTGCTGTGTGTCTTCTTTTGGGAAAGAACTGTCAAAGAGAATTAAGTAATATAAAAACATCTTCTTTACCTAAAGAAGCATAAACAGAAGCTTCATAAAAATCCTGTAATACAATACAGCACTAAAATTTTGAGCTTGATGACAACCCCCACATGTCTTTGTTAGGTTCTCATGAGGTTGTAGTTACATCCCTTCCTGTCTTGCAAGTTTATTTGGTTTGTTATGCAATTTACTTTTTCTTAATATTCAGCCAATACGCTTTCAGTGAGAGTTTAGACTTTAAATCTGCACAGTCCTTCAGCTTCTGCCCTGGGTAACCACAACTTAATGCTTTCTCCATTAGGCTTGTATTGAAAAGGCTGCTAAATAGCTTGGAGTGTTTTTGCTCCAATCCCCACCTGCACCCTCAGCCACTGAGCATTGCAGGACCAAGGAGTGGGGTGTGGGGAGCTCCCCTGTGCAGTCCAGCCTCCCTTACCAGCAGTGTTGCAGGGGACACCCTGATCTGTCATGGTCTGTGGCGGGTCTGGACTTCAATTCTGTCACTACATCTCTGTGAACAGTTGTCTTCGTTTATTTTGCCATGCATTTAAGTGTGTGCTTGAGGAAAATGCCCAGACCGTGTTCCTGCATGCTGATGTCTGCTTTTGTCTGATGCTAGGCCTCCTTGCTTTAATGCATAAACTTGTATTTTCATGAGCGTTAGCAGAAAGAGTGAAGTTGCTCACCAGTTCTGGGCAGTGATGGTTTGAGGGGTAATCCTAATTTTTTTTATCTTTTGTTTTTGGTGTTTTCCCCTGGCTGAGGTGGATTGGTGTCTCTTAGTGAGGGTCCTGGTGGCTGGGTTTGAAGATGGAGATGTGCTGATGGGGTTATCTCAGTGACAGGTCTGGCTTTAGAGCTGGGAGTGCTTTTTGCTATTCTGGGTCTGCCAGTGGTCTTGCAGAGTGGTCAGTGACTGGAGCCCTGTGAAGGAGGTGGCTGAGGTGCCGCTGGAGGAGATTTGGCATGTGAAGGGGGGGCAGGGAGCCAGAAGGGCTTGTTTTCCTCTGCTGGCAGCGTGACACTAAGCACGTGGTGTGAGAAAAATCTACTTGAAAAATGACTTTTTAGATGAGAAGTGTCATTTATGTAAAGGAATACTACGTGACTGCTTCTCTGTTAAGATATGACAGGGGCCTTACCCCAAAGTATGTTTGTAGGCTACCCAGAGCACCATGACCCAGTTTCTTCTTTATGCCTCCCCTCTTCCTTTTTGTTAAAGACAGGAGGCATAGTGCTGTAGTAGAAGAGGAGAACAGAAATTGTTTGGCGGTCTTTGGTTAGTATATAATATACCTTTAAATAGATCCACCCTGCCACAGGGTGGAAACTAAGTGGGGCAAGAGAAAAAGAGCCAGTAAGAGGACAGGCTTATTGATTGTGTAATGAATAGTCTTGCATTGATCTTGCTGAGGCAATATCTAAAGACTTATGGCATTTGGCTTGAGGTAAAAAAGATATACATGTGTAAATATGTGTTTCGGCGGATTGTTTTAGCTGTGTTTTGACATGCTGACTAAAATGTTATGGCTAGATTAAATCCAAATTGATGGTTTTGGCTTTCCATCTCAAATCACTGAACTTCATGGTTTTTTTTGAGGACAAGAAGAGATTCTTTTTAGCGACATGGGGTTATCCCTTTCTGAAAACAGAATGACATGAAAAATTATTACGGTAACTCTATTTGAATAAAGGGAACCTGAATAAAAGGCTTAGCCAGCCATAGAAGCTGTCGCTGGTGTACCCTGGAGCCTATGTTTTGATGACAGCCTGTCTGTGCATCTTGGCCAAGACCCGGTCTTTGTGCAATATCCCATATGACAGCTGGTAATTCTGAGTTTGAATCTAAGATTGTGTCCCCTCTGCTCTTTATTAAGGACGACAGCAAAATCCTTTCTATAGTAGTTAGCCAAAATCACATCCAGTGTAACTGGAGGGATATCCAGGAGTATGGTGGGGTTTATCTGTTTACTCAAGGCTGAAATCTCACCCTGGTGTTCTTTATTTCAATGGGGATTGAGTAATGTCGCCAACAAGTTTATGTGTAAATATCCTGGGGTGTCTCCTCCTTGATTAGATGTTGCATTATCCCTCCTTCTTTTTAACTGAGGGTCCCTCTATCTGGGCACGCTTTACATTCTTCAACGTAGGAATAAAAAAAGTTTTGAAGAGTTTATTTTTCAGAGGTTTAGTGTCACTGTTCTTACTGGATTGATAATCTTAATGGGATATGTTTGGCACTGTTCCAAATTCTAATTTTGGAAATTGAATTGTTTTAGTGATTAAACAAAGTAACTGAGGGCATCACCCTATTAAATAAGATATTTCATGCATGTGATTAATTGTAATCTCAATATAAATCCTTTTGATTTAGAGATTAATGTTGATTCTTTGCTTCAAATTTACTGTCCATTTGTTTTCTTAATTAAAATTAAAGGTAGAAGACAGATAGCAGAGGAACCTCTTCAGGATGTTGATGTTCACTTTGTTAAATAGAACATTTTTCATTAGGAGGCTCAGAAGTAATAGGCTTGGTATAACTATATTAACCCTCAGACAATAGAGGATGGATTGTATGGGTTTTCTATTGCTGGCTAAGCTTGTCATGCTTCAGATCACTTAAAAAATATTGGTAGCTGATCTTTTAGCTTGAATACAGTCTTCTTCAAAATTAATAGGTGGTAGCATTTGAAAAATAGCTTCCTGCTTTTTAGAGAGGAAATTTCTCCATCTTGCTGCTTGGAAAGTGTGTATTTCAGGTTATATCATGTTTCCAAGTTAAAATAAAATAACATATGCGGGTAGAGGGAACCTCTCTTATTCCCCGTCACCTGCTTTCGCAGGTCCAAATGGATCCGATATCATATCAAGTTTTATAAATGCTTATCTTTTCATTACTCATCTGTTAACCTAAATCCACTGGAGTGTGTTAATACACTGTGTTATCTCTGGCTATGAAAGACTGCAACATTACAAGGGTAGTATTAATGCAATACTTGCACTTCCACCATATATTAAGCAAAATGTTACCTTTGTGTACATGCAATACTTCATAATACATAAAGGATTTGTCATGCTCATGTGCAGAAAATACAGACTAGGTAGTTTAACATTATATGCATTTTAGTGCAAGGGTTATTTTTTTGTGAAAATGCATATTACTGATGTGTTTGATGCTTTGTACTAATGAGGTGTGTCATGATACAACGTGATGATCTTAATTCATCTTAATAACAATGCAAATTATTGTGACAGCAAAGCATTACTGAAAATCATTTGAGATCAAATAATGACAAGCAATTCTCATATGTCACCATTCTCATCCCTGATTATGGCTTGTAGCTGCAACATCTCATGCTTAATTTCTAGAAGATCTTGAGATAGATTGATGTAAGTACAGAGATGGAGGGAACATGAAAAAAAAAGAAGTCCAAGCACCGAAGTTTTCCTTGATGGATGTCTGAACAACCTGACTGCTTTATCTGCTGCTTGGTTTCTTTTTATAACATTCCTCCATAAGACCTTGTTTGTATGCCTTTTGATGCAAGCGAAAGCTTGTCTGCCATTGAACATGTAGATCATGTGCCCTGTAGCATAGTAGAAATTGGGCTGATGTCTACAGCCTCTTGCTCTGTGCCAAAATTCTTTGGTTTGCTGCCTTCTGCTGTGGAGGTGATATTGATGAGATATCCTCTCCTTGCTTAACTACTAGTGATCAGATGGTATAAAGCCATTTTGCAATTTTTGGAGCTGATGTTTATGAGCTACAGCTTAACTGAAACTTTTTTTTTCCCCTAAGGAATAGAAAATAACAATAAGCAGAAGATGACTATGGCTATTCCAACAAAACCAGTTTAAAATGTAAAATTTTTCTACCAGGAAAGTATATTTCCTGGTATATTTTTCTACCAGGAAAGTATATTTCTCCTATGAATACTGGTTTGAGCTGATGCCTTCAAACAAGAAATATAGGTAAATTCTCCATCACTTTCATCTACCAAAGAGTTTGTTTAAAATGCAAGGACCATTTTCAGAAATCCTCCCATGATGTGCACTGGGCATGCAATGCATTAACATAACTGTGAATCAGTGAGATTCAAGACTAAAAGCAGCTTCTGCTGTCTCAAAATGTGCTTTCTCATGTGTCTCCTGTGACTATAATTTTCTTAAATATCTGTTACTGGTTGTAGTTTACTTCCCAACACTGTTTAATTTTTTCTTCTTTGTTTTCCAGATGTGCATACACTGAGTGTTTAAGAGGCAAGTAGGGTTTGGGGTCTGGTCCTGAGTGCAGCCAGGAGACTACATTGGGTCCTTTTCAGTTGTACAAACACAGCTGGATTAGAGGTGGCAGTTAAATATTTCCTCTCTGTGATTTGGTTTCCCAGAGAAGTCAAATATAACGATAGGGGAATGCTGTCCTAATTTGGATTTTATTGGAGCAAACCTACCTAATCTAACTTCCTAACCACTACAGAAAGAGATGTGTGCCCTTACAGGTCCAAGCAGCACAGAATTTTCTAATTATCCTACACCAATTGAGCACTTCCCATGGAAATCAAGAAGAACTGAAGAACTGCAGAGAAGTACCTGCCTGTCTGTCCTTTCAAAGGCCTTGTATAGGAGGAAAAGGAGAGGAGAGGGAGCAAAGACTGGGAACGAGACTTTTATCCTTTTGTCACAATTAATTTAAGAATGTAATTTCTGCAAATCTATCCAGCTTATCAATGGTTGGACCCTACTGAAAGAGTCAATTGTATTTTATCGCAGTGATGTGCCTCTCTAACAGACTAGAGGTTGGTCTGCCACTGGAAACCTGCCCCCTTTGATCACATCAGGTGCTGGGTACTGAGAGTCCCAGGTCTTGAAGGAGCTGGGGTGGTTCTTGCAGTGGTGTTAGGCTGGGTGATTGTCCCCATCAAAGTGGTGGATGCTCTTTCCTTGACACAAGCTGGTGCAGTGTTACCTGTCTCCAACCCTCTGTGCCCTGTCACCTTGTAAGGGTGCTCCTGCTTGATTTGGAGATCACATCCTGCATCTTCTGGCATATTCCAGGGGAATGCTGTCCGTAACCCTTGGTCTGCTCTCCCGTGAGAGGCTGAAGATGCTTCTCCTTTTGGCAAAGTCTGTGGCATAAGGGAGTCAATGTTTCATCAACTTTTTTTTGGAAGGAGGTCTTGCTTTCCGTTGTTTGCTCTTATCATGTGTCAAGGAAGTTGTTCCTGATGCATTTTTTTTTTTCCTCTTTCTAGTTAGCCTTGTATCTTGTTTTTAATGCACTTTGATTAATGTTAGTTCTTTTGTATTCCTCAATCATGTGTGCTTGCTTTTGACATATGATTTATGTTTCTGTCTGTTTTCAAGTGCCTTAAATAACTTCTGGCACAGCCTTGATGGTCTTGCTATGCATTCTGTTCCTCTATATCAGAAGAAAAGCTGCTTTGCTTAAAATAATTATCTATGTATATACACATACTTTTTTGATTACTTTAATCCAAAGTGTTGTTTATTACTCCCATATGTCAAATTCTCTATTGGTACTCTCCTGTTAGTCAGGACTGGAGCTGAAATTGATCCCCTCTAGTACTTCCTCTGCATTTTTTTGGGAGGAGGGAAAAGGTTATCCAGCTGTAAGGTTATCCCATCAAATTCCAATTTGTCCATGTGGCACTGTGCTGCTTTACCAACACAACTGGCTGAAGTTCTCTGCCCTGTGCATCAGGGAACAGTGGCTTCTCTTCTAATGCGTTCTTTATCTAGCTTTTATTCTAGTGACGGTAAGACTTCTATAATGACATGACTCTTGGTTTTCAGGTGTTTTTGTTTTTTTGGTTTTTTTCTCCTCGTTTAGCTTTTTTATATATACTTTTGAAACTTAATGTAATAAATTTCTGCTTTCTTCCTACAAAGCTATGCTTGGCTGCACAGAGTTTACCCAAGAAAATCTAATTCTTCTCTTTCTCTTTTCCATGCTCATAAGGTTACTATATAGACATCTAAGTAAGTTTCCCAAAGTATCTCACTGCTGCTGCTTCTGATAGACTCTATTACAGTTTTTTATCGCTTCTCCAGATTTCAGCCCTCTGGGCCAGATTGTTGCTTTTAGAAGATGAGAATTTTGTTATCCACTGCTATTCAATCTGGCTTAAAAAAAATAATCTTTCCCACTTGATAGGCAAGCTGATACTTCCTACCCTGCTCGTCTTATCTCTGTTCAGAGACACTTCTTCATGGGATAACATCCCCTAGTTAAAGAAGCCAAAGATCTCTTGCTGGTGCCATCTGTATAGCTCTGTGCTTGTTTCCGAGGCATCTGTCTCTGTCACCAGCAGCCCGTGGGCTTCGTGCCTGGGCTTTGCGCCTGGCCTCCACCCAGCCACCATCCGCCGTAGGTGAGTGGGTGACTGGTGTCCTCCAGCTCCTCTGCTCAGAATCCCAGGGGTGGGATAGTTTGAAACAATGGGGAAAATAAAATAAAAAAGCTTGCTGTAAGTGTGGCTTCAGAGACCTGTATTCAGCACTAAAATTTGTAAATGGAGCTAGTTTATTATTAGTACAATGTAATTGGAACGTTGGGTCAGAAAGAAAATTAAACCCTTTTAAACTGTCTTGATGTAGAATGCCTAATCACTGAAGAGGATAGTGTTTATTCTGACCTGAAACCTTCGTTAGTGCTGCTTTTCTTGCGTAAAAGGGACAGCACTAAGAATAGGAAAGTAGGCTTTTTCAATCAATTAAGTATGGTATTTATTTTATATATGCATACGTAATTTTTTTTCCTTTATGCCATTGCTTATTAGACTGAAAACTATCATTGTAATTTTTCAATGACTTGTAATTTAACCTTATGCTCTATGTAAATATTCAGTTCTCTATGTAGCAGTCGGAAGAAAGCCTGGTGAAGCTATGAAAAATGCAGGATTTAATGCAAAATATGTACAGGAGATAATTACTGAAATGGCCTTTCATTTGCAGCAGTAACTTCATATGCCTGATTCAGAATTATTTCCTGTCCCCCTTTCACCTCTTTAAGCTTGTTGTTTTGAATAATGACCACTCTCAGTTGGCAGATATAAAATTTGAAGGAAAGATGGTTTTAAGGGGCTGAGTTATACCCCATAGACACTTCTGCCTAGGGTGGAAATGCAGGAGAGAGCCTGCCAGTGAATGCACCTGAGCTGAGGCACACACACTTGCAATTGCCCAGGCTGGCCATTTTGGAGTGTGACTGTAGTGTGAGTATGCCCTAGGACACTGTCTAATTGCTCTTGAACTTTTAAATATTCATAAAGAGTAGGAACCGAAGGTGCTTATGATACTTCAAGGGTTGCTAAGTGCTGCCAGACATCCAGTTTTTTTCAGCGCTGTTGGTGAAGTAACCGTGACAAGGAGTTAAACCCCAAGTTTGGAGACTGCTGTGCAAGCATGATGTAGGGACCAGGGGACAGGCATCAGCTGAGTGACTAGAAGTGCTTCTGGAGGTGGCTTCCAGCGACAAAAACCCGGGGGTTTAGTTTGTCGCGGGAACCCTCCTTCATAGGAGCCATCCTTCGCCAGCTGCTCCATCATGTAATTGTACTTGTGTAGGGGGAAGCAGGAATTTCTGTCCTTGTGGTGTCGTCATCAAGCGGGGACAGCCTGTCCAGGAGTCAATGTGAGAATCAAGGGTTTGGTTCCGATTTTTGCAGAAGGAAGAAGGGAACTGCCTCACCTCCTTGATGAGCTTGACACCATCAGTTGGAGCCACTGTGGTGAAAAATGCTAGTTCATGGGATGATTTAAATGCTTTAATGCTGGATGAGATGAGTGTGTGTAAGGAAAGGCTATTCCCCACATTCCTGGTTCTTTAGCTGTGGTAAGCAGGGAAGCCTCTGCCGGGATTTCCTGAGAGCTGAGGTTCCTGGAGGTGGTAGTGGGCAGCACTGCTTGGAGCCCACACTCCAGGGGACAGGCTGGCTGCATGCTGTCGGTGGATATGGATGCTGTTTTAGAATAAAGTATTTTTACTTAGAAGGGACCTTCAGGGATCCTCTTGTCCACCTGCACAACATCTTGTTGCTGTCTCACCAGCCCCACGGCACTGTGTGTTGTGCTGGTAGCAGTCACTGTGCTTGGTCAAATGTGATCTAGTGGTGTTTACTGACCAGCATTAATGAAATGAAATGAAATCTTTGTATAAAAGGCAGCTATATGAGCATAAGCTCAGGAAATGGGGCATCTCATAAGCAATTAGTGTATTCAAATGAACTGAGACTTTGCACGCCTTCTGTACTCAAGGAGGCACATGGACACTATAGCTTGGGTAAAGGTTAATTTTTCATTCCTAGCTGAATATGTTATTGGAAAACATGTTTCTGAACTGTTTCCATTTTGCTTTAGTACCGTAGGAAGATGAATTTTAAAAATTCCTGGAAGAAAAAGTCTGAGTACCAAATACTACAGGAAACCAAAAAAAGATTACTTGTGATGTAAGAAATATGCCTGAACTAATAGAAAATACCTCTTTAAAGGGTTTTCAAATTGGTTTGCATGGTAACTCAATATTGTCATTATTATTTTTGTTAGGATAACCTATTTCTTTCTTTTGTTAGGACAAAAGGTAAAACCAGGTTTTTATTTTGAGTACATTAGATTTATTTCCACTGTCTCAGCATTAGACTGTCTTTTTCTTATCTTTCTATTACCATGTAAGTAAAAATAACCTATATGTTAAAGGAACAACTTTAAAATTTGTGTCAGTGCACAGAGGAGACCAGAAAGCTTCCTTAAAATACTTAAGTTATGTCTTGATCACTCCCGAACACTGTGAATGACCATTTTCATATCATGACCAACAAAGCATTGAGGCCAAGTGCCAGTGAGGGTGTGTGGTGCTGCAGAAACTTATCTCATCTGCTAATGATCTGCCTGATCATCTAATTGAAGTTGACTTCAGTCCCAGAAGTACATTATGTGAGAGTGGAAAAGGATCTTAGCTTACACTGTTTGAAATGCTCTGGAGCTGAGAATTTTTTGGTTTTACTTGTGAAACGTTGCTCATCGAAGGCAGCCTTCATTTTTAATGCAAATATTTGGAAGAGGATTTTCTCCTTGATTTGTTCTAATATCTAACTAGGTCTAACATATATGAAATTATGGGATTGGATAAAGAGGCAATATTTCAGATCTCTGGTGATGTCGATGTGGTGTCCATTTCTCCATGTATAGCTGGGATGTTTTTGGAAAAACAAGGTGGATGAGACTTCAGAGATCGAGGATGAAGTTTTTTTTATTGATCATTTTTCCTTTCGTGAGAAGGGAAACAGGTTTTCCATGTTGTACTTATGCCTCATAAGTAGTTAAAAAGCAGGCAGAAAAACCTTCACTGGTTTTTGTTCCTTTTTGAGCCATTTGCTAGCCATGCCTCTTAGTTTCTGTCTGTTATTAGTGGTGTGCTTTCTCCACGCATATGTCCAGAATTCTCTTTAAGACAACACAAAAGATGAAATCTTAGGGATTATGATGAAAAAAAAGTAGTACTTGACTTAAAATCATGGTTAAAGACAGACAGACCTGTTTCCAGGTGGTATGTTTGTTGAGCCCAAAAAACACCACAGTAACTTGGGCCAAAGGCTTGTAATTTTATGGCTCTACAGAAAGTTTTACAAGACAAATTGTCATGATTTCTTTGGAGGTTTTATGATGATGCACATCTACCAAATAGCTGCAGCAGCTCTGTACTACCGCCTGCTCCCTGTTCTGTGGGAGGTCTGAGCAGCAGCGGTTGCTGAGCATGCCTCAAAGGCCATGCACACTAGGAAAAGAAGATGTATATAACTTTGATAAAAGCTGGCCTTCACAATATAATTTTTAACCCATCATGGTAGATTAATGTGGTTTTGTGTAGGTAAAAGGGCAAATACTTGCCCTCTGTCTCCAGGAGGAAGAAATAGGAAAGGTTTCATGGCACAACTTGAATGATTTCTGTATCGCTTCATTTTAACAAATCATGTCTATCTAGCCACATTAAATTTCCCTGTGTCTACTGGTCAGAATAGCAGTCTATGCTGTGAATCTTCAGAAGTGCTGGACAAATGGTCACTGTAAGTCCACACACCAATTCAACTGCAAAATTGTTTTTTTTTCAGTGGTGAGCAAGACTGCTTAACAGAGAGGATACATTGTGGCTTGTAGCATTGTATCAGGGAATTCAGTAGTGTCATCACTGACAAGAGTGGGTAACTAAACTGGCTAACTGCAGGGAGGGGGAAGAAGAATTATCTTCAAGTTGCTTACAAACATAGCTGTCCTGTTGAAGTGGTATGATACCCATTATTTCCTTCTCCTTCCCCAAGATTCAGAAAAGTTTAAAAAAAAACAAACTGGGAAATGAAATGAATGAAGGAATGGGTGCCACTTACTAAAGGCAAGAATATTTTGCTATCATATCTCTAGTTGTTTATGGAATTTCTTAACTAGTAAGATGTGTGGCTGAAAGTTTAAGGTTACTGCTATAAAAATGTCATCCTTTATTTAAAAAAAAAAAAGTGATACATTGCTATATGATAATGAAGCACTTTGATTAAAAGCATTCAACAGTCTATGATGTATGGGAGCTAGCTGGAAGACCATTGGAGTGTAATTAATTATTAGCTGTTCTTTATAAGGTCTAGTTGCTCTACGCAGAATTGATTTTGAATGGTGACAAAGAAGCAAGCTCTTGTTTGCGAATGCTATGCAATTAATATATGGATGTTGGCAGGAGTAGGTGGTATGTGATAGGTGATTGAATAGAGAGCCTTTCACCTGCAAGCACTTTCTTATGCTGAAGCCAGACAAGTTGTTGAGGTGACAAAGTTGTTGCTGATGGAGCAGTTGGAAGCCAACACAGCTTGTATGTGGTGGATGTGTAGCTGTATCTTAAAAATTATGACGGCATGCAGTGGGGCACTCTGCAATACTGAATCTGCATGGGCGCTCAGCTTTACCTAATGAGCTGGACACAGACTCTGTCACAACGAGACTAAGGTTCATTTACAGAGAGTTATGTACTGGTTGTTATGCCCATCTCTTCTGCTCTGTGGTAAAACAGTGGAGTTGGGTCAACAAAGGTTGTCCCCTTTTATGAGAACTATATATGCTTAGATTTACGTTTTCAGAAGGGAATGGTGCTTATTTACTGGAAGAGTCTTGTTAGAAGCTGACCTTCTAAGAAGTTGTTAGATCACAGAATCATCACGGAATGGTTTGCGTTTGAAGATCACTTGGTTCCAATCCCCCTGCCATGGGTAGGGATGACTCCCATTAGACGAAGTTGCTCAAAGCCCCATCCAGCCTGGCCTCGGACACTTTCGGGGATGAGATATCCACATCTTCTCTGGGCAGCCTGTTCTGGTGTCTCACCACACTCACAGCAAAGAATTGTGTCTAACATAAATCTAAACTCTTTCCGTTTGAAACCATTACCCCTCATCACTACACTCCCTGAGAAAGAGTCCTTTCTCTTCTGTCCTGCAAGTCCCCTTGAGGTACTGGCCACCATAAGGTCTCCCTAGCGAATTCTCTTCTCCAGGCTGAACGACCCCAACTCTCTCAGTCTCTCCTTGTATGAGAGGTGCTCCAGGTCCCTGACAGATACTGCATAGATGTCCTGATAGATAAATAGATCACTTAATGCAAAGGAATCTCAAAATTCTTCATTCAATCATCAGATTTAATGAAATAAATGTGAAGAAAAAAATATTTTTTTTTTCTTCCTTCTCCCCTCTACAATTTAAAATCTTTGTTTCTGGTGAATGCTGCTTGCAGGATCACAGAATGTCAGGGGTTGGAAGGGACCTCAAAAGATCATCTAGTCCCATCCCCTAGCCCAACCCCCTCTGCAATGAGAAAAACATTTAATGTTAATAGTAAGTCTGGAAGCACCAGAAAAAATAAATTGAATTAAACTTTTTTGCATAGATGAAAGTCCTCAAAAGAAGTTAGGGATATAGTAGACAGTGTTACAGATGGGAACTTTCTGTCCTCATCTTACTGTGGTTGTTTGGCTAATTTGGTTACCTGAGCTGTCACCTGCTGTTCAGGTCAGTTGATGTGAGTGAGCTGGTTAAGGAGTTGTGCCTTCCTCCTCTTCTCTTCCAAATGTTTCACTTGTATTTTTATCTTAAATGCACCTAGAGACAATAAATATACATGCATACTATCACACATGGGGGAAGAAAAGGTAATTTGCAAGCATTTTTCTGTCAAAACATATAATTTCTTGTAAATATTATCTCTATTTGTAGAAAAGAAAACCTGATCAAAACAGAGAAACCAGAAACTCTTGGAAAAAAAAGTCTGAGATGCTGTAGAATTTTGTTTCAAATGCAGACGAGAAACTTAAGTTATTTTATTATTTCAGTCTGAATTCATTGGAAGTTGTCAAATGATTCTTGGATGTACTTTTGCTGAATGTAACTTGAAGAGACAAATCTGAATAATAAATGCACATTTTCTGCCACTGAATTCCGTGAAAAGTAAAAATGAAAAAAAACCCCTAACCCAAAACAACACAACCTCCACCCTAAAAACATTTAATGATAATTTGAAAAATAAACTGAAAAGCTTTGTGAATTGGATCAGACCCTGGGAAGTTTGTTACAAATCTACATACACTAAGTATATAGATATCCCATGAAGAAAGAGGTTAAATTTTGAAATATTGCAACTCTATGTGTTTCATCAGCACTTGCTACACTTAGTCTAGTACTACTGCTCTGGTCTATATCAAAAGAAAAGAAAAAGATAGTGCAGTCAGATTTGAATGTTGTCCTGTTACTTATGGGTGAGAAGTTTAGTATTAGAATGGTTTTTTGAAAAGTCATGTTAACTAGAGCGTTTTTTTACCCAAATAGTCCTTTATGCAAGGAATAATAACAGCCTAGAAAGCAGTGGCTGGCGGTCAAGGTTGAGACTTTTTTTCCTTTTTCTGGAAACATCTTTTTAGGGCAGCTGCAGGGAAAAGAGTCTGGGGAAGGAGAAAAGAAATTGTGACTGGGAATGGCTTTTAATAAATACAAATGAAAAATGAAAAAAACTGAGCACTGGCTGCCTGAGAGGCTCCGTTCTTCACTGACAATGTAAGGCTGAGTTTTCAGGATTCTCTTAAACAGCCCAGGACTGAAGCTCCACGTGTGGCTTTACTGGATGTGGTCAGGAGTTCCCAATTCTTCACCTGAAACCTTGGAAGCATTTGGGCTGCAGGTCTTTAACATAACACAGCGGTTCCTGAAGGTCCAGCCTCGGGGAGAGATGATGTTGGGGAGTGAGAATTTCTTTCCCTTCCTCTGGATGGAAAGGGCATCTGTGCTTGGAGGGGGGTCTCTTCCTCGCTATTCAGTTGGGAGATAAACAAAATCCAGCTATGGTGTAATACTCAGTGTCTTTTCTTCCTGGAACATAGAGTGGTGTGTTTTTTTTCAGTCAGTGAGGTCTCACTGCCACTTAATATGTAGCTTATTTCATATATGAAAATAATAGTTTGTAAATTACATTTGAGGTTAACTTTTGCTTATGTGTCATAAAGACAAATATCCTATAATTATTATGGTCCCCATGTAAATTCACTATTATTACCTAGTTATTTTGGCCATAAGGATTACACCATATTTCAGGTCCCAGTTCAACAAAAGTACATCTGGTTCCTGTGCTGCAAAAACTTATTAAAGATTGAGGAAACCATGCAAATAGATTTATATGGTCTCTTGTTGGATTTTACAGTGTTTAATTGGCCTCTTTATTGAGGCTAACCCTGACAAACTTCAAATTCTGAAAGTTACTACTATATGTGATAGTCTTTAGTTAACACAGAGTTAATATCTGCCGTTCTTTTTCTAGTACATGTTTAAAGGATCTCACATGTTGGAGTCTCCTCCACTTCCTTTGGGAGAATATTTTACAGCCTCATAGATTTCAATGTCAGGAAGTCTTTGACCACAATTTATGTAATCGCATACATTTCAGATGGATTCCTCCCTGGCCTAGGTAAAATATGCCATAGGGCTTCAGTAGGGATCTAAAAAAAAGACAAAAAGGAGAAAAAAAAAAGCTTTTAACATGAGTGACATCAAAAATACTTTCCATACGGCCTATAAGGCTTGTTTGTTAAACAAAGTGGAAAATGGGTCTCAGTGATGCTTTTGGAGGAAGGATTCATAATCTAGAGTTAGCAGCAAACATGATAAAGATTTTGAAATACTTTTCCTTTCTCTCTACATTAGGAAAATCTTTTTCAGTGTGAAGGTGATGGAGCACTGGCACAGGCTGCCCAGAGAGGTTGTGGACTCTCCTTCTCTGGAGACTTTCAAAACCCACCTGGATGTGTTCCTGTGTCGCTGCCCTAGGGGATCCTGCTCTGGCAGAGGGGCTGGACTAGATGATCCCTCGAGGTCCCTTCCAACCCTGAATGTTCTGTGTGGTTCTACTGACAGGCTCCAGGCCAAACAGGGTCTGTGTTGCTACCACAGTTTTTGATGGTTTTATTGTTCAACCAACCATCACTTGCAAAGCAAACTTTTTTTCCTCGTATTTTCTTTTAACTTACAGATTCCCCCACCTTCAGAACTTTTCAAGAAGTACTTAGCATGTTTAAATTTGTTCTGCATATTTACAGCAAATTTAAGGCTTGCTCTGAGTTTAGGTCAAGATACTGAGTTCTTGTCTGCTACCAGAAATGCGTGGGTTCATGTGAACTCCTGCCAATGCCTGTGAAATTGTGTGTGGTCTTTGCTGTCAGATGTGAAATCCATGTCAGAGCCCAGAACTAGTACTTCTGTGTTATAAATGGGAGAAGGCTAATGTTTCTTAGGCTCTAATCTTCTGTCTGAAAGTTTCTATGAAAAATTGCTGCAACTGTTTGCCTCAGCTTCTCTCTTCCCCTCCTTCCTTCCAAGTAAATCTTTAATGAGGATCTGACTAATTTAGTATCTTTGCTTCAAAAGGAAGAGGGGAAGTTTTACTTATTAAGATATTTGTCTAAGATGGTTCTGGATAATTTTCTTGTTGGTAAGACGATGACTATTTTAGCTTTAGGCTCACTTTCTCAGCTGTTATTAAAGTGTGAAAAGATAAACTCTTTTTATCTGAAAAAATGTTTGAGACTTAATCATGTAAAGTACCAAGATAGCATTAATTTCTGCTAACCAGTTTTAAGGAGTGAAAGTTGAAATTTTTTTATAGCATTCTTAATCTTTCTGAAGGGAAAAAAAAACCCACAAAACTTTGGAGGAAACTTGATCTGGCAACACATGCATGAAGTAAAATTATTATGCACGGAGGATATCCTGCACAACACAGCTGAGTTCTTATGCAGTCAGCTTACTCTAGATGGGAACAGAATAGGAATAGTGTCAGTAGGATTCACTGGCTCTCTTTCTGGGACTGTCAATTTCCTTGTGGCTCTCTCCCAGGGGCATGGACAATTCTATACATTAAGAAATACAAAACCACTTTTTTCTTCCTCTGAAAAGGAACCTTCAGACAACATGTTTCTGGTTTTTTGATTGTGCCAGCACCCAAAGTTTAGTTCCTATGTACAGAGGGGTCTGACACTTTTTCTGCTGTGTGGTCTGAAAATACAGTTATCTGAACTTTTTTTGAGTGGGGAGGGTAGTGTCTGTGAATATAGACTAGTGTTGCTATCTGAAGATGCATCTTGTTTGCAGCTACTGCTGGCAGAATGCTGTGAGTGGGAAGGAGGAGGGGAAAGAAGTTAAGAGAAACCATGGTCAGAAAGATACTAAAAGGAAGTGGGGAGGGGAAGTTTTTTAGGAAATTCAGCTTCCTAGGAAGAAAGATAAACATGAGGGCTCCAGCAGCAAGTTGCCCAGGAGCCAGGCTGGGTGCTTTGCTGTGAGTGAGAGGAAATCAGCGGAGGGGCAGGAGAACAATCTCCCACCCGGGAATGGTGCCACCAAGAGCAGCTGCTCGTCCCACTCCAGCTCTGCGGCTTTTGCGAGGGAGGATGCCTGCCAGGGCAGGAACGGGTAGCGTTCGACATATGCCATGCTCCTGGTTTCAGAGCTTCCCACGAGTTGCGTTTCATAGGAACACATAAATGCTTGCCTCCCCTCTGTGCGATGTAGTGGCAAGGATGACAGGAAATGACTATATTTAGTAGAATGAACTGGACCAAAAAAACCTTAACCTATCCAAACATGTAATTTTGCTAAAAAGTACATGTCTTGCAAAGCAAATGACCTATTCCCTGCCCTCCATCATCCCAGAGTATGTCTGGAATGAAGTGTTTCCTTCCTTTTTGAGTACAGGATTGCAAGGATTTTTGTAAATTGAAGTCCTCATGTATCTGAAAGAAAAGGATAATACAAATAAGCAGAATGAACCTCCCTATTAAAATGAGCATGCAAATTTTATCTTTGGCATAGTGTTGTCCTAGTCTTTAGATTCAGATTGACAACTTCGAAGCCTCTGATTTTAGTTAAGCCTTGAGTCCTTTACAGGAACTTTCTTTTTCATGCACAAGCAATAAAAGGTACTATGAAATTTGTTTACTTATTGTACTTTGTCTAAAATGTACAGGTATGCTTGGCATAATAAAACAAAGAAAAAAATCCTTGGGAAGGCAATATGTTTAGGGTCAGAACATGTGTCTTTAATGTAAATTGGACTATCTTCAGGCGTTTTCTCACGTGGTGTGTTCACATGTTTTGTTTATTATTGTCAGATGAGCCGCCTTTCTATAAAGGACATGATCTATTAACTATTTACATACACACATCTGTCTTGTATGGAAATCTACTGGCACGGGAGAATGTGTCATAGCATATAAGTAAACAGGTTCAACAAACTGCTTTTCTCGTGAACTGCAAATGGCTCCCTTATTAACTGGCTTTTTAGCAGCTCTCACAAGCAATGTTTGCTCAGCTTTGCAGCTGTATTATAATCTCACATGCATATTCTGCTAGGCTACGGTAGTGGCCTTCACTCTTTTTAGGGGGATGTGAAAAGTGAAGCAGAATTGAATGTTATAATTAAATAAATCTTGTTGTAACCAGATGTAACCATAGGTTGGTTCAGCGATCTTGGGTTTAGATTCCAGGAGTTACATGAGACTCTTGCTTTTCTATTTTTCCTTTCAGTATGTTTTTAACTCTGATTCAGATCATGGTTCTGCACTGCAAGAACCATGATCTGAACTAAGAGAACTTTTAAAAAAATAATAATAATCATAATTTCAGTTGACCCCAGAATTTCAGGTAGGTCTACCTGATGCTTCATTAACATTTGGGTTTGACAGCAGAGGGAAGCTGAAGTGCAGTAACTGAAAATCAATGTTAGATGGCTTCCTAAGGTAATATGCTTGTTGCCACATACCAGACATCATTTCATGCATAGATACATACCTTCACTGGGCAAGAAACATTCTGTGTGTTGGAGAATAGCAATGAGGAGAGTAGACCCGTTCGATCCCCATGTGTTGCCTGATCTAGTTGAGAGGTGGCGTCCCCGGCGGCAGGGAGGCTGGATTAAAATGATCTCTAAGGTCCCTTCCAGCCTAGGCCATTCTATGATTCTATGACTGGAAGTGAAAAAGAGATGTTGCCGACATTCAGAGTTAAAAGCAGAAACACTAGCAGCTCACCCGTTGGTGAGCTGTGTGGAAGCATGACAAGGCATCAAGGCAACAGGTTTCTGAGTTCAATCTCCTCCCTCAGTGCCAAGAATCCAGAGCTGCCCACAAAGTGTGTGGGTGGTTATTAGAGCTGAGATCCAAATCCATCCTTGCAACTTCCTTCATATTCAAAAAAGACAGAAAGTAGTTTGCTGGTACGTTGCGTTGTCACAAAATAGCACCTTTTTCCCGTTCTCACTGCTCTCTCCAGAAAGTGATGTAGCTGTGACTTCTTGCCAGAATCATTAATATAAAACTTGTCCATTTTTTTCACCAAAGTGGCTTTTTTTTTCTTTCCTTAGGAAAGTTTATTTTATGTTCACATCTCCCCTTTCTTGTGATCGTGTTCTAGCAAATGACTCGAATTCTCCTTATTTCTTTATGATAGAAGGCCATAAGGCCCTTTTACTAAAGATGCAAACCCAGCATTACATCTGGGCAGCTATATTTTGCAGTTTACAGGCCAAGCTCATGCCAAGTTAGTACAACTTTCTCACACTCAGTGGAGTTGCCTTGTATTTCTGATATAGGTACAACAATAGTGGTGAACTTGACCTATGACTCTGTCTTAAAATGTGTTGTAATGAAACAGTTAAATTCTGGGTTTGCATCCCTAGGACTTCTAAGTACAGGCACTTCAATTCTGTGTATGGATAGATTTGCTCCCAGGCTTTCCTTACAGCAGTGTTGGTAGTACAAATTTTAGTTTTTCTTGTACATTATCACTAAAAGGTACAGAAGGCTGATGAAGTGTAATTTGAACATAAGATTTCCTGTGAAGAGAATTCAGCATGGGTTTGTTGGTGTGGTTTTTTTCTGGTTTTGTTTTTGTCTTTTTTTTATTTTGTGATGGGATTGTTCTTTATTATTCAAGTTTAGATTTGTTATAGTTGTGTGGGTAGGTTTTTTTGCTTTGTGTTCTTCGTCCCTATTTTATGAGATGATATCTCAGCTTTGGAAAACTCTTCTGAACTAAGATTTGACACAGATATCTTCAGCTAGAGCAAATTTGAAAAATATGGTTGTGAAACACAATCAGACTTTTAAGCAACTCTTCCAACACAGTGTGGTTTACTTACTTGTGCAGTCACTGACTCACAGTGCATGGCATGTATAGATCAAAAAAATCTGATACTTTAGATGAGTGGGGTTTTTTAAAAGATGTTTCTGTCTAGTGATATTTTCATTCTAGATGATTATATTTTTCTTTCTTTTCATCCAATACTGTACTCCTTAAAATGAGAGGTTATGCTGGTGAAGATGTGCTAGTTGTGCAGGTGAGGGTTATAATTTTTTTCAGATGATGTCATAAATATTTATAGGATGGAGCCTAAACTGTGAGAATTAACCAATGTAGGGTGAGTCATGGTATATCCTATTTATGACTACACACACACTTTGGCTAATGAGTTAGATTGCTGCAACTAGTGCATATATCAATAAGCCAGATGTAGTAGGTGATAATGATGCTTGTAGCATATTGTTGCAACATTTTTTTTTTCTTTTTAGGATGGAAAATTCATAGAACTGTACAAACACAAATATATTTTTCTACTGAGGAAAAGACAGCATGAAATGTCTGTTTTCATTAGTTTTTTTCACTCTTTAATGGTAGTTCTGATTAATGGTTGTTTACGTAGTTGTTCAAGTTTACAAGCTTCACCTCCCCCAAAAAAGCCTAGATCTTGCTGCAACCTCTCATTTGTGAGCTGTGCCGTGTTTTCTTGTGAGTCATCTCATTGAAGCCATGGGAATCAGTTGCAGAATGAGAGCTACATCCAAGCATGAGAGCTGAACAGGTTATGTCAGAAAATGTATGTTCTGCATGAAATTTGGGCTTACAAGGTGTGCTCAGGTCCCACGGACTTTCTGGCAAGTTCAAGTCCTCTGTGGTGGCTACAGGCAAGCCTGGAGTCCCATGAGCTGTGCCACAGAGATTGGGCTCCACTAGCGTGGTTACTGGCTTTCAGGCAGAGGCAGCTCACATCCCCCTGGCTCCCAGGAAGCATCCATAGCCTTGGCCCAGCCTGCACAGACCTGCCTGCAGCAATTTCTGAAATTGCTAGCCCTGATTTCTTTCCACCAGTAATTAAACTATGCCAATAGGAATTTCTACCTTGTTAATATCCAGTCTTTTGTTTGTTGGTAGGTTGAAAGCAAAATTCAGCTAATGATATGTTTATTTCTGTATCAGGCCATCAACTCGTGTACTATATTCTCTATTAGAAAAAGGGTATGCCGTATCTAATTATCTGATACACTTCAGAAGGAAGATTAAAAATATTTGAAAGATGAATTGAATTTAGGTTTGTCTATTTTTTTAAATGATTCAATGCAGCTGGCTCTGGCTGTGCTTATTCTGGAGGCTGACAGCAAGCCAAAAATCACTGTTTTAAAGCTAAATAAATATCTATCAACCAAAAGACAATAAAAATGTTGTTTAATATTATATTCCAAGTGTTTTAGGAAAGGTTACAAACCCTGATATCTGGTTAGCCGTCCCAATGGTTTTCTAGCAAGTTATTTAACAATCCATTTATTCATTTAATTTATAGCAGTTAATGAGAGCTAAAATGCAGCCATAGCATTCAAGTTCCCAGAAAAACAGACATAAATTATGACCTGGTTTAAAGAGCATGACTTATCAAGTGATCATCCTGATAACCACCAGGAATTTGGTGTCTGTACCACAGATACTTAACGGTTATCTGGTTCTGCCTTTCAGGATAGAGGTTTCTTTTAGTCTTCATCATTACACTGTCAGTTCAAAATTGTCTTTTCTTTAAGACGGGGAAAGATTTCAGATCAGTCATTTTAAGGGACACATGAAGCACAATTAAAAACGCAGTGGGTGTTTGCAAATGGGTAAGACTGTATGGCATGCTTACTCACTAATATAGGTTATAGAATTGCAGGCACCTCTGAGGTTTTTGAAAAACAAAAAAGTATCCTTGTTATATTCTATTAGCCTAGATCAAAGCTAGTTCACAGAAATCCTTTGCATTATGGAACATCTTTCCTAAATCTTAATATAATTCTGTCCACTATTTGCCAGGTTTTAAGATCCAGATTGGTCAGTCTTGTATTCGTGCTGGAGGAAAGGACACTAATTTGTTGTAATATTCTTGTAGTGAAAACAAAAAATGATCTTGGGGTTAGGCCCTCTGAAAATTTTTAGAGGTGCTAACAGGTGTTTGAGAAAATAATGTCTTTGGTGAGCTGGATCCTCAAAAATGTTGCTGATTCAATGTTTGTTTTTTGAGACATACAGGGATGCAAAAGTTTATGTAAGATTATGTATAATGAAGCTAGTAGTGTAGAATTATGAGATATTTGGTTAAATGAGTGCTCAAATGTTTGAATCCTTATAGATTGTCTTAGTTTAGACAAATGAAAACAAGCATTCTTAATGTAAGTCATTGTAGTTTTGGTATTGTAACCAAATATATACATGTTCGTAGAAGTTGTAGAGCAAAATGGAAAGTGAAAATTAAACAGGAAAAAATTTACTGCTGCCTCAATCATGCTGAATTATTGTAGTCATGTAAGAACACTTACAAAAGTATGAAGTAATATTATAGAAACTTGGCATACTAACTATCTGGCAAGCAAAATGCCGCAGTATTACATAAGTTAATATTTCTTGACACATGCTGACATTTTAGTTAAGGCTTTTAAATTATTTTAGACTTAATGGAGAATGCACATATAATTTTCTGCATTCCTGGCAACCTTTTCAAGTTACTCAGTCTGGAGCTTACTTATTGTGATCTCTTCTATATACTTGTAACTTTGAAATTTTAATTAGGCAGTTGTTGATTCTGCGTAGAGGAACTTCTGACTCACCTGCCTTCCACCTATTCCTACTCGGTATGTGATGAACTCTTTTACACAGTCAGAAACCATGTGTGCAGCTGTACAGGCAGCTGCTTTGACCACACCGAAAGATACAAGCCAAGCCAACTGGTCCTCACAGTGAGCGTGTTTGCTTCTGCTTTGCCGTTCAATCTGCCTGCATTGCTTTTAGGAGGTTGATAAGAGGTAATGTCCTTTATCCAAAGAGAACTGGGTTCCAGAAATGAGCCACCTAAGAGCGTCCAGAGATGGATCTGGGAGCAGCATGTTGATCCTGGGCACCATTACTTTGGTAAATAAGTGCCATGGGGGTTTTAAACGTGGTTTACTCTAAGCTTGACAGAGAAGGATTCAAAAACAGTGGAAATGAAGAGTTGATCCGCTGTGCCCTGCCTGGGAAATGACCTAGGATCTCATGTAGCTGCTCTGCTAGCAGCTGCCCCTGGTTTTGAGCAGATATCCCAGTTTGAATATTTTATTGTTTGCAGATAACACTTTCATTTCGTATCATGATTACAGTCCCCTTAAACTGCTGGAATAATATTGTCAGGAATGAACATGCTAATCTCTTGGAGAGAAATGCAGTGTTGGAGGGGATACAGAACTCTGCCAGGAAGTATAATTAGGAGTTCTTTTTTCGTTGTTTCCAAGTTAGATTTCAAGATGTGAATGTTGTGCTCGAACATAACAGTAACTTCAAGTGGGTGATCTTTCTACCGCCTTGTTTAAACCTGATTTTAGATGGATGTGTATCCTGAGTGACAGGATGAGAGTGCACAGCCTGAAACTGCATCGGGGAAGGTTTAGGTTGGATTTCAGGAAGCACTTCCTCACAGAGAGGGTGCTCAGGCACTGGGATGCACTGCCCAGGGAAGGGCTGGAGTCACCATCCCTGGAGGTGTTTAAGGAGAGGCTGGATGTGGCAATTAGTGCCCTGATCTGGCCCATGTGGTGGTGTTGGATCACAGGCTGGACTTGACGATGTCTTTTCCAGTCTCAACTATTCTGTGATTCTGTGAGTATCTGTCCCGGTTTGAGCTAAACAAAACCAATTCTGTTTAGTGATTTTAGGTTTCTAGCTCAGTCTCTTCTAAAAGGTTGCACTTTCTGTAGTTAGCAGCATCTTTTTGCAGACAGCATGTGTTATTAGCAGTGATAACACCTGAAGTTTGCTGCCTGGGACTGGGATGCAGACAGGCTCTTGCTGATACTTATTCCTGCAGTGACCAAGGCAACTGCTGGCTCTTGTTGGCCAACCTGGGGGGGCCGGGGGGTCTGGGTGGTCAGAGGGGCCACAAGGAAGTAACAGGTTGTACCTGCAGGGGGTAATAGACAGGACAGGTGACCAACAAGAATATTTCATTCCATACACATCATATTTAGTATAAATTGAGTGGTCATGAGAGTTTCTGCCCTTCTTTTCCCCTTTCTGCAATGGCTGGTGTCTGAGGAGAACTCTGTCCAATCTCCTGCTTTTGATCCTGATTGAGTTCTTGAATCCAGCTCCCTGTATCCAGCTCCCTGCCACCGCTGAGCCTGGGGCTTCCCCAGTGCTGCTCTGCAGCATCAGTGGGGATTGCTGTTGGGGGGGCAGTCGGGTTCAATATCAAAATTATATATAGTTCTTTACTTTTATAATTTCATTATTATCTCCATTATTGTTTCATTAAAGCTGTTTTAGTTTTTCTTTTCCAACCTGTAAGTCTCTTCTGCCTCATTCCCTTTTTCTTCCCATTTAGGAGGAAGGAAGAAGGGGGTTAGAGAGCATCTTTCCACATTTTAGCATCTGGCCCAGCCCTAAACTGCAACAGCATCCTAATGACATACCAATAGCTTGAGCATGAAAAGTGAGATGTATAGAAGAGAAATTCTGCATGGGCTAATGCATTCTACTGAGAAGGAGATTGATAAAGTCTGTGTAGCTATAGACAGAGTAATTCCTCCTCAATGCACCTCAGACTGAGGCATAGATATCTGCTTGCATAGGTTTATGGTAGACCGCAACTGAACAGGGAGCCAACCTGATGGACATCTCTTCTGGGACTTAAGGGGGAAGTGAGGAGAGACTTACCATCTAAGTCTGGATGGCTTATTTCAAATGTAATAGGAAACAGTGACCCAATTAATTCCTTTGCACTAAATGGCTACGAAAACAAACAAACAAACCCAAACAGCCCCCCCCGCCAGGATATCCAGATAAACATAAGGTACAACTCAGAGAAGGCGGACAGACATCCAGAGAGTGTTTTCTCCCTCTTAGTTTTCTAAGAAGGTTCCTTCTTGAAGCAGAGAGAGTGAGAAATTAATCTTGCCTTTGGAAAAAGAGTAAAGTGTTTCTGCTTTGTATGATGAAGCACATGTTAGATCATGTGCAGTGTGTGTTTGCACTGATAAGTGGAGAAGGCAATTTTAGTAGGTATGTTTGTGAGAGCCAGAGTTGCCCATGGCATGGTTCTGGAGCTTGAATCCTGCTAGCCAAAAAGATAATCCAGAGAGATTAATTTTAAAGGATATTCTACTGCTGTTTACTAGGATTTGAGGAGGGAATCGGGAGTTGAATTAAGTGTGAAGTAAATAAACTGAGTCAAGTTCCATGATTGTTTCATTATAGTCACTGCTGACTGTCTGGTGGATAAACTCAACTGGCTCAACCAATTTACTAGGGTTTGGAGAGGCAGCATGCTGTACTTGCTGTAGAAACTGTCCTGTGAAAAAAATTGGAAAGATAGTAACTACTTACAACAGGAAAAATTCCAATAATGTAGTTTGGGCTGTATTTTACACTTACATCTGCTGCCCTACTCATCATTGTAATTTTACTGTGCTTGTTCTGAATTTTAAATGTTGTCTTGTAATCTCTCGAGTGGAGTTGGCTTTAATCTATTACTTGGTGCATTGTGAAAACTCTTCTGAAATAGTTTAAGATGTGATATATCTAGGATACATCTTGGCAGATGCTAATAAAAGTTTAAATCTTTTCAATAGCATGTAAGTACTTTTGCTACATTGGTTATGGGAGATAATAAGTATTAACTTATACATTTGTATGAGCCCCTCCAGCCTCCCCTCCACTAGTAGCAGTGCAGAAAAAGTGCTTGGAGAAAGCTGGCTTTTTTTTTTTTTTAACAATTTCTCTATCAGGCTGCATTTTTTGCTAATTCATAAGATGAACTGAGCTCTACACAGTTGTTGCCGTGAGGTCTCTGCTCTTGTAATGCCAGCTTGCTGAACACTCACATCTAACCACCTGTTCTCTCTCAGACCAAGAACTCCAAAATAACTTCAAAACCTAAAAATGCCTAAAAAACAACCACCCTGCGTCATCCCACCACACACATCCTTAAGCTGCTCCCTGAAATATACTTTACTGGGAGTAAAGGGAAAGCGTGTAAAGCAATTATTTAAATATGCTTAAATAGCATACTGGATCCCAATGAAACAAACAGACTGTAACAGTATCATAAATTATATTGTAAATTATGGGAGACCACCGATCTAGATAACTTATTATAAATCGCCATTGGAAAAATTATGCTACATATCTTTCATTTAATGTGGGGACTCAAGAGACGGTCTGCCATTTTACCTATTTCTAGTTACATTGCACTTGTTTTCTGGTGGAAATCTTCATGACTTCAGATGTGACTGCATCTCTAGTTGTTTGACCTTACTTCACTAAAGAAAACATGTCTTCTCTATTCTCATATTAGGGGACCTGACTACAGCACTGTGAAGCAAGGATTTGCTTATTTTATGCTTTCTCTTCTAGTAAAGGTAATTAACTATTTTCTGAAAATACATAAGGTACAATTAGTACTATATTTTGCTGTTTTATTTTTGACAACGGGCAGATAATTAGCCTCAAAAACAATAACAAATTTTAATCTAAATAAGTATCTAAATTATAGTTTTTGAGTTGCAAAGAAAGCCAAATTCAACTAATCACTATTTGCATATGCCAATTAGCTAAGTGTTAATCAATCTCCTATATAAATGAAAATGAGAAGACTCAGCTCTGGTAAGATAATGTTTCTAATTAACAACAAGGAAAACCTCCTATTGCTATTGTAGGAGAAAAAGTGTGCTTCTCTTCCTAGTTTATGAAAAAACAGTGCAACAACAGAACATGAAAATGAAGTAAATTATGAAAACTGGGCCCTCTCTAGTCTTAGTAGTGCCAAAATATGTCAAAGGTTCTCCTCAGAATCCTCACTTGGTCTTTAGCATGAGATTAGTGTAAGGCATACCGTGTAAAGCAATTATTTAAATATGCTTAAATAGCATACTGGATCCCAATGAAACAAACAGAGTGTAACAGTATCATAAATTATGTGAGCATAAAAAGCAGAATAGGTGAATAAATCCAGAGTGCTTCTTTTTGTTTGTTTCAACACTAATCTGTAAATTGAATTGGATTTTCTAAATCAGATATTGCATACCTGGATGTTGAGATACTTTGGGTTAAAATATTATGACAACTTTGTGAAAACCAAAAAATGCAGTAATAGTTCAATAGACATGCACTATTGCTCTCCTTCTTTTCCCAGTGTTGTCTTACAGCTTTGGACAATACATCTTAGTGCAGGCGCTGTTGCCTGGGAAATGTGAGGCTGGTTAAACACAGATTCCCATATGGAGTATTATGTTGTTGAGAGTATAGGAACAAATATTTAATGGCCTTTTAGACATTGTGTATATAAATGGAGTTGTCCCTAAGAGCTGGTGAGAGGTACTGGCTGTTTGGATTTTGCTGGGCACCTGCTGTTGCTGCATTAGAAACTTCGGGCAGAAACTTTGTACAGTGAGGGTGGTGAAACACTGGAACGGGTTGCCCAAGAAAGTGGTGGAGGCTCCATCCCTGAGGGCATGCAGGGTCAGGCTGGATGGGGCTCTGGGCAACATGATCTAGTTGAAGATGTCCCTGCTCACTGCAGGGGACTTGGACTAGATGACCTTTAAAGGTCCCTCCCAGTCCAACGCATTCTACACTGCAGGGGACTTCTATGATACAGTGAGATTCTATGATACAGTGAGAATTTTATGCGTTTTGTTATGACAACTAGGCTGGAGTGGGATCTTGCTGCTAGATAGCTGATGTCTCTCAATCTGCATACAAAAAAAAAGTGTGTGTGTGTTTGCCTAGGATATATTAGGTTTGAGAGAGTATGGATTTGTGGCCACTCTTCTGAAAACTTTTTGAAAGTAAAAAAAAAAAATCCATCCTACTCTGTGCCAGGAGAAGAGATGCAAACCATAATTTAATAAAAACTCCATGAGGATAATTGCCAGTTTATTCTGTTAATTTCTGGATATTTTAGAGACCTCACTGCAAGCAAAATATGACTGTGTCTAGCAAATATTAGGAATTTCTGCTCATACTAATAATTTTCTATGTAAGCAGGATCATACCAGACTTCGAATGCTGAAACTACTGCTTGTCTTGTCAAGCTACTTCAGGTGACATGATGGTAAACATGTGAATATCCCCAGGGTTACTTATACCAGTTAGTAGAAAAGTATTATTTGTCTATCTCTAGCCATTTTCCCCACATTGATATAAGTTTAGGTGTGTGGTTGATTTTTTTTTTCGGTAGGTTTTTTTAGGGGAGGGGTGAAGTGTGAGATTTGCTTTGGTTTTTTTTATGTTTTTGTGTTTTGTGTTTTGGTTTTGTGTTTTGGTTTTGTGTTTTGGTTTTGTGTTTTGGTTTTGTGTTTTGGTTTTGTGTTTTGGTTTTGTGTTTTGGTTTTGTGTTTTGGTTTTGTGTTTTGGTTTTGTGTTTTGGTTTTGTGTTTTGGTTTTGTTTTTGTTCCCCCTGAGGAAATTCAACTTTTGGATATATGTCCTTTCAAAACTGAAAAACAAAGCAGCAGGCATGTGATATAAAAAAGTGAGATCTTCAGAAAGGTGTGTATTGATCATGAAGTGATCTGCTGTGAAAAGATAAACATACTGGCAGATATTATTGTTCTGGTAAATATGGAATGGCCCCTAGACAAGTGGGCTGTTAGATAATTTTTAATTTTTATTTTCTCCACTAAGTTGACTCAAGTCCTGTAATTGTGTTGCCTGGTAGCATCTTCAAAGCCTGATGAAGGGTTGCTTCTAACTGCTTCTGGTATTTTGTTCAGGTCTATGACTGATCTTCTGTGACTGCTCTCGGCCAGGTGTGGACACTTGCCAGGCACGCAGGGCTGTAGTAGGGAGAGCTCTGATCTGGGATGAGCAGGGATGCTCTCTCAGAGATACTCAATCCTCCAAGAGATGAAACAGATTAAAAAGAAAAAAGGGAGAAAAGTGCAAGTTCCAGAGTGATTTTTTTTTTTTTTTTTTTTTTTGTGTGTGTGTGTGCTTGAATACAGTAAATGAATACTTGGTTGCATGGTGTGAGATGACACTAAGTTCATGTTTAATACCAGTAGCAAGCCTCACAGGTTACCTTTGGAAGGGTTTGTTTTCTGTATGCTTAATTGATGGCTTCACACAGAGCGTGGTTTCATCTATATTTTCAAGAGTATTTTAACAGAAAAAACTAAAACCCTTTAGCATGCTTTGTATTGTCTATATCAGTATATAATTATGCAAGTGTACTGATTATGCACACACTTAGCATAAATGTTAGTATTTTAAAGATCATTTCTTTCAATAATTGTCCTCTGAGGTTGAGTACAGCTCACTTTCCCCTGGAGTGCTGGGAGAGCTTGTAACAGAGAGAGTGGCCTCCAGCATGTTTTCATCTGTAACTAATGAGCCTTACAGATAAAGTTTTTTTCGTGTAGGTACAGTGAAAACTTCTCAGAACTGGGTACAGGTGCAGAAATAACTGGGAATTGCCTTTGGCAGTGGAAGCCTGTGAGGAGATTTTGGGACAGGGCAGAAAAGACTGCGGTTGCTATTTTGCTGGTGGCAAAGAAGGGGCTAGTTGTGGCCTTCCAGATGCTCTGAATGTGATAGCTCCTCAGGCTCTTTGTGGCCTTTTCCTCATTTGGTTCACTCTCTGACCCTTTACTTTCCTGTGAAGCTGCCTTACCTGGGGAAAAAAATCAATTTTGTTTATGCTGTTGGGGTCACTCGAAGTCACTGTGGTGCAAAACCACCTGCAGACTGTAGCCCGAAAACTCTGTGGACTCGTGGGAGAGGAGTGAGGGAGAGATGACCAGGGTACCTGCAAACTAAGACTGTAGAGTCAATTGCTAATTCCATTTTGAACATAATAAATAGTATGTGTGCAAAATTTGTATAGTAAATTAAGTTTATGTGTAGAGAAGGTGGAGAATGGTGTCAATAGTGCTTGTAGGCAAAGGGCAGAATTTACGTGCCATCTCCATGAAGAGTATGATGGTATTTTATCAAAATGAATTAGGGGGCCGGTTAGTTCATTTGTCTGATTATGGTGCTGATAACACCAAGGTCACGGGTTCGATTCCCGTTCAGTCCCCATGTGTTGCCTGATCGAGTTGAGAGGCATCCCTGGCCATGACAGGCAGGTTGGATTAAATGATCTCTAAGGTCCCTTCCGGCCTAGGCCATTCTATGATATGATTTAAAAAAACAAACAAAAAATTTCTAGTATATTTAAAAATTCAAGTTCTTTTATGCACCAGCTTTAACATAGAATCATAGATTATGTTGGGCTGGAAGGGACCTTTAGAGGTCATCTAGTCCAACCCCTCTGCAGTGAGCAAGGACATCTGTAACTAGATCAGGTTGCCCAGAGCCCCATCCAGCCTGACCTTGAATGTCTTCAGGGATGGAGTCTCTACCACCTCTCCGAGCAACCTGTTCCAGTGTCTCACCACCCTCACAGTAAAGAACTTCTTCCTAATGCCTAATCTAAATCTACCCTGCTCTAGGTTAAAACCATTGCCCCTTGTCCTGTCGCTACACTCCCTACATGCAAAGAATTAGCTCCGAGAATTCCATTCTGAAAATTTTTAGCAAGTATCATGGTTTTGAAGAATAAATGCAAGTCCATGTAGTGTTTAAACATTCAGGTATCTCTTGTGACAACCTAATCACTTAAAAAACAAAACAAGCAAGCAAAATCCTCCCCCCTAAACCACCAAAACCTAACCCCTCAAAAGCAAAAATTACAACATCCTAAAATTCAAACCAAAACAAAAAACCCAACTAAACCCCCCTCAACTACACCCTGCACCCCACCAAAAAAATTAAGAAATCTACTTTTAAATCTTGTGCTCTTGATTGTGTTAATGTAAGCATGAAGTATCCACAGGCATACAACTGTTGAAAAAAGGAACAATCATCTTCTGTGTCTACTTCAGTGTTGTGGGAAAACTACAGGATATGAGACTAATTTTCTTTTTTTAACTGTACATTGGATGACGATTATATTAACTGACTTCCCACCAAGCTTTCTAAGCCTAATCATACATTATCTCTGAATGTGTACAACCATAATCTATTGAGTAGTCCTAGAAAGACCAGTGGGAGTCCTCCTGGGTGTACAACTATATGTGTTCTTGTTGAACCATGTTGCTAAACTCCATTCCTAGAGACAGTGACATTAAAAGGGACTGTTAGGGAAGTTGTGGAGAGGCAATGAAGGAATAACTCTCTTGTAATCAAACGTGAGGTGGAAGGTGACCACGTCTGGCTGAACAACTCTCGTTGCTGGTCCTCATGTTCAGTGGGTGCTTCTCGTTCATGGTGTCCATGCCCAGAGATACTCAGCCCCACTTCACCTACCTCCACTGCTGTAAGTACATCCATCTGATGCACCAAGAGCTTGACTGACTTGGGGAAAAAAAACCACACCAAACCCAACAAACTAGAGGATTTCCTTATTTCAGCATTTTGTTTTAGTTTTGAAGTTAGATCAGATGTGTATTCTGGTTCATGGTACCTGGTACTTGCCTCTCCAAGCATTTTGTAAATGCATTGGGATGGGAGATGAGGTGTTGAGAGGGTAAAGATTTTAAGCTGGTATCAGAGTCTGGAGTTTTGCATTCAGAAATCATGGCCTTAGATGGCTTTTTGGACCTGCCTAGGTAATTAAAAGCTGAATTGTAGAAAGGACCTGGCCTGTGCCCTTGGCAAGGGCTGGGCCTTGGCTGTCTGTAGGTGCACTGCAATGTCTGGAAAGGGATGCTGCCAGAAGGACAGGTGGCTCTCTCCAACCTAGGGGGTTTGTCTGCAGTCATGGTGGGTGGGTAGGAGGAGCCCAGCATTGCGGCATGGGGAAGGCACTGAACTTGTTAAGTGACCCCATTTTTCTATTTCCAGACTTTGGGAATACATTAAATTGTTCCAATAAAGAAATGCATAACATTACATAAAAAGACTATATAATGTGCCTAGAGTGTAACATATGGTATTTTTCCAGTGCTAATACATAAAAAGCTTTTTCGATATCTGTATTTAAACCCTCAGATTGTTTTCTTCAAATGTTTTTTCCATTTGAAAATGTCATGAAATGGTGGAGTTTCTATTAAAAATATCACCACAACCATTCCTTCCCTTCCGCTCCCTACAAACAATAGCAAAAATTTTCAGCGAGAACCCCCAGAACAACACTGAAAAAATGGTGGTACTTCAAGAGATATCAATTTTTCTATTGATATTTTATGGGGAAAGAAGGACTGAACTTGAGCCAAGATTTAAACGTCTACAATAAACCACTACCTCTTCCCCTACTGACCTTCTTTCTTGAAAACAAAAGACCTTACAAAAACTCTTTACTAGGTTTCATTAGTTCTTAAACTGGATATTGATCTTGCACCAATTTCACCTCAGTCAATTTGGCTAGCTTGAACAGAATTGTTCTTGACTGAGAGCAATGGGGAACTAGAGACCAGAAACATCACCAGTGAATTAAGTATAATTACTCATTCTCTCCTTGATGCTCTGCAGTTAATGTTCAAGTTAATCTGCTGCATGGCATGCCTATTATTTTTATTTCTATTTTCTTTCTGTGTTTTAAGATGAGTTAAAGCAGTAATTTCCCCATGTATTTCACAGTAAAGATAGATGTAGTCATTTTAGCCAACTTCGTATACCTTGGCATGAAGAGTTCTTAGGAAACTGAAATAAGATATTTTCCAAGTATATGTGTATTTTCTGGACAAAACCACAGCTGCAAGGATGAAGTCCCAGCTAATACCCAATGGAGTTATTTTTTTAGTTGGTTATGCTCACAGGAGCCTTCAGGTTTACAAACCAGAATTTGTTTCATTACTATACCATGCAATACATGAGTAGGTGATAATCTAGTATTTGTGATTTTCTTCTGACCAGTTGAATGTTCTTTGTTGGCTGTTATTAGAAAGATGAAAATGTGGAGCAGCCTTGAAAAGATTTTTTCAAATATCGAATTCTGTGGACATATTTTCACGCTTGTTTGAGACTTGGATTTCTATTAATTATTTTTCTAGAAGGCAAGTTGCTTTCAGAAGTATTCATGAGGGAAAATTTTAGTTTGTAAAGTAATATAGAAGAAAATGTGTGGTATTTCAACAAATTCCCACGTATAGTTTTCTTGGTCACGGAGAAGTGTGATCTATTTGTGAAGTTCATGTAGAGTGTCAACAATTGAATTGCAAATGTAACTCCACACTTCCATCCTAACGAACAAACTCCTCATATTTTGTATGCTTCACTTAAAGTGAAGCATTGCCTTGATACCTGAAGTAAAAACAAGAAAGAGCAGTAAAATAGCTCTTTAACCATCCTACTTAAATTAAAAATGAAAACCCAACTTCTTCAGCCCCCAAAACACCCTCTGTTTGTTGTTTTTCTTTACCTCTAGATCTGACAAGGCCATTCCTTTTGTGCTTTTTTCCCTGTAGTTGTCATCAACCTCATGATGTGTCACATTTTCCTCAAAAATAGATTGATATATGGAGGCAATGTGCTATAAGTCCATGACATGTGATTTTTATCTTTTTAAAGAGTACGGATTTACAAAACTTTTTTGTCCAAACACAGTTTCACACTATCTGAATTTCTTGATGTAAGATTACACTGAAAGAAATACCTCTGTTACCCATCATGTACTTCAGTATTTGCAATGATTTAGGTATTAATAAGAAGGGATCTCTGTTTCAAGATTCCCTTATGTTCTGTGATTGGCTGACTTGGACCTGCTGGTTAATAGGGAATTAATTCAGAGAAGGACTTCCCTATTAGTATGTACAACTGGAGGTCTCTTTATGGAATTGATCAAATAACAGTGTAATTGTAGGGTTTATTTTAATTAAACAGGCATGAAAATAAATGTGCCAAATATCATAGTGAAAGCCTGAAGTCGTCCCTTTGTTCTGCTTGACACTGGTGATCTCGTTGACTTCAGTGATGCTGCTTTAGGCAGTATGGTTACTGATGTCTGATTCTACAGGGAGATTTGAGGTCAAATGAATCATGTGCAGAGGGAAAATGTCTATCAACAAGGTGAAGGCATGGCAAAAAAAAGATGTTATTTGGCTTTATAACAACTTGACTTTCATCTGTACCAGGTGTTTACTTAGGTCCCAGTGTTCACAGTATGCCGAAATGTTTTTAGATTTTGATAAATCTAACCAGCTGGAGCTGGAAGTAAAAGGCTGGCATGATGGTGCAAACCTGCTGGATGTCTCAGTCTTCCAGCAAGTGGGTAATTTCCAACAACAGTGTTGAGGGAGAACCCAGAAACCACTCTTTATCGCTTCTCTGTTATCCAGGTATGTCAGACTGCTATTTGAACAATGTGGGACTTCTTCATAAATCTAATGACAAGGGCATGTCACCCTATGGAAAGCTATTTTCACAAGTCTTTGGAAACTATTCTTCAGTTCTTTACCTGTTTCTATCTAGGGCCATGAGCCCCCATATTTTGTGCCAACTAGTTCTTTATTTCCTACTTTGCTCCCTTCATTCCAGTGAGCAGTGATTTCACAGCGCAGTGGCTGTTGTTCTTCAGCCACAGCTTACAGTTAAAAGAAACTACTGTGGTACAACAATACAGATTTATACAGTGGGAATGGGAAATAAAGAATCTGGTGCCATCAGACATCTTTATAAAGGGATTTTATCATACTTTTTCTTGAGCTCCTTATTTGTTTTAAATACCACAGCTAGGAAGGTAGCACCATAAATATAATGAGATCATCTAATATTTGGAAGAGAGAGAAGGTATCTAATGCTATTTAAAATTTCTTGTGCACTTAAAATAGCATGAAGAACTCAGTATTGTCAACTTTGTGTACTGTGGAGAAGAGAGATGAACTTTTAAAGCTAATCTTTTGTATCATACAGACAAACAATTTTTATTTGTTATGTACGAATAGGGAATTACCAAATTGGTTGTGTATTCAAATTCTTTTCAGTGTCTAATACCTATTTAAATTTGCATTTGTGGTGAAGGGCTCCCTTCAGCTGACCTATGAGCATGTAGATGTGGTAACTAGAGCCTCAAAAATCTTTCTGTGCTCTGACAAGAAACTGCTCTGTTTTGTAAACAGCCTTAAATCTTTAGGCATAGTCTTTCTCAAACTTTATAAACCTTAGTAAACTCACAGGTGTTATTTATGTGTTAGTGTTAGCCATGTATATTTCTTCACTGGATATACCCTCTCATTACTTTTTTGAAGTTTCCCACTGATTCAGTTTCACTGGCAGCAGCAGAACTGCCAATATAGAAAGTGTGCTGGACCCTTGCATCATCCTCTGTGAGCAGGTTGTGGCAAGACAGTGGATGTCATACCTGCTAAAACTTTACACCATTATTTTGACCGCTGTTACAATGGTGCCTAATGGAAATGGAGTTGTAGTGACCAAAATCTGTGTGAATGTGCTAATTAAGGTGAAGTTATGTCAGGCAATGCTGTAAGCCATGACAGGGCATGGCAATGGCTGTAGCTGAGTGAAATAACCCATTTCCCTACTAGGAGTCCTTAAACTCATGGAGAAGAAATGGAGAAAAGAATCATAGAATGGCCTAAGCTGGAAAGGACCTTAGAGATCATTTTAATCCAGCCTCCCTGCCACCAGGGACGCCACCTCTCGACTAGATCAGGCAGCACGTGGGGACCTAACGGGAATCAAACCCACGACCTTAGTGTTGCTAGTGCCACGCTCAACTGACTGAGCTAACCAGCCCCCTCTGAGAAAATGGCTCCCATCTCTGTTAATGTTGTGATGAGGAACATTTTTTTCATCAGTTACTCAGAGAGTGCAGATTGTTTCTTAAGTGTTCATATAGTTATGAAGTTGAAATTTAAGGCTGGGCTGGCCACTGAACTCTGACAGACACTCTCTGTGATCCCCCAACCACCCTCCTGGGGAAGGATAGCAGGGGAACCAGGAAGAGAGACTTCGAGGTTGAAAAAGGCTTGAATCAGCTTAATAAAAAAAATAAAGCATACTACTAACAATAATAATGAAGATGTTGAACTATATACAGATATTACAAGTATTCAAATATATTCAAAGATACAAGAGAATATGTTACTATGTAAACTGTGCCTTTTGGATGGCAACCAGTTCCTGAGCAGAAAAGTTCCAGACCAGACTCGGCAGCAGACAGGAGTATCTGAGCCCAGAGTCCTGATGGCAGTCCAAAAAAACCAGCAGAAAAGGAAGCCTTGGAGCAGCCACACTACTCCCACCTGGAGAGGCAGGAGAAGATAAACTGTTCCCATGACCGATGCTCCTCTGAAGCTTGAAAGCAGGGGGCAGGAACACCCAGCAGCACAGGGAGAGATGACAAACAGCCAACAACAATCCTCCCAGGACAGCAGGCACTAAAGGTCCCAGGACTCCTCTTAGGGGCCCTTTTATACACCATGGGAAGGAATGCCATGATTGGTCCATTTGGGTGACCTGACCCACCCTCTCCTCCCACAGGCACAGCTGCCCCCTCCCCTTTTGTGACTGTCACCCATGCCAGGAGCCCCAGAAAACTTCGGTCCTGGTGCTCTCAAACCAGGAGACATGGTGATGCTAAATTATTGCTGCCTCCATCTCACATCCGTATGGACAAATGTGTTCCATAGATGCATTTCATGTGTTTGTGTATGTTTAAAGAACCAATTCTGCAGATTTATTTAATATATTTCGTAGTGTCAAAACAAGTTGCTGCTCTTACGTTCTTAAAGGAAGAGTAGGCTTAAAAGAATCTCATGAAATTTAGTTAAAATTTCAACTGTGATCCTGCCTTGTGCCTCCACTAAAAGAATGACCATTCATAAATAGTAGTATTAATTAGATAAAATCTATGATTTTTTTTTTTAAATTTACCTTAGTGTCTTAACACTGAGGGTGTACCTGAGTTGGATTTTGAATATTTTCTTTTCCATCAAGGGTATCTAGAAATGTAGTAAATAAACCCTCCACCTGATTTTTTTTTTCCCTTCCAAGAGCTGGGAATTTCAGAAAACTGTTGTGATGATATCATGTGCCAGCAGTATTGGGGGTAGAACCGAAAACCAAATACTTTTCCTTTGTTTATGCATGGCAACTTTCTGCTATATTTGAAGAAGGGCTGAATCTTTCCTTCAGATGCTGATATGCTCAGATCAAAATATGGTATACACATCTACCTTGAAACCTCTTCCTAGTTGGAAATAGCAGTAATGATGTTTTCTGTTGGCTTCATTTGGACTTCTTGGGCTTAAAACATGCAAGGTGGAAAATAGATTGAGTTCAGACTTTTTCTCCATACATGTGTCATGCTTACCATGTTGACTACTGTGCTTAACAGCTAAGCTGTAAACAGGATGCTTTTATTGCTAGCAGAGCACACCAGCTTATTGGGGAGCATCCAGCAGTTTTGTGCCATTTTGATTAAACAGATCAGTTAATCTATGTTGACTACAAACCCTGGGTTTGGTCAAGATATAACATATGAATTTTATGTCTGTTTAATGATGCTGCTGATTTCTGCCTAATATGTATTTTGTTCCTATGGATATATAGCCAGCAAAGAACTATTGCTGTCATCTGACCAAAAAGGTGATAAAAAAGTATTCCTTAGCTAATAAGCGGTAGAGATTATGAAGCATTAATATTTGCAATTACTGTATACTTTTGCAGTTAAGTATTCAGGTAAAACTCATTGGGCTACCCTCAAAACGCTTTACAAACGCCAACAAACAAAAGAGGAAGAAATTAAATATTTTACCACAGGAATCTGATGCAGTAGCATTTCTGTGTTGTCATCTTTGTACTGGTATTCAGGATATTCAGCAAATCTTTTATAAAGACTAAACAGCATGAGATAGCTTTTATCCAAGAGTACTAATTGGCAAGTTGAGAGAAATGTTAAGTATTTCCTCCATTCTTTGATTCTATTGTTCTGCTTCTGCTGTAAAAACCTGAGGGAGGGATACCTAAGGAAGGAGGAAGCCACATTTAGTAAACTCTTCACTGCTGGTATGTCTGTCAGGAACTAGATCAATGAAAATTAAGTCACTCCAATAACACTAATTTTCTCACTTAATTTCTTCATCTAGCATGAGGGTGCCATCTCCCCTGCCTGCTTTTAAGAGGAGTAAATCAGCTGAGCTCACTATTCAAGGCAATGCTATGGAGGTTCTTATATTCTCAGAATTATGTGGTGATGTTTTCCTTTCTTGTTCATTTTTCTAAGGCTGAAAGCATCCTATGAGCTCAGTGAGAAGAAAACAACACCTTTTGTGATTCTGTGGCCATCTTGGTGGAGACAGCATGTTCGAAGCATTTCAAAATAACTCCTATTCAAGCCAAAAAGAGGTTATTTTTTCATTTTCCTGATGCTGCAAACGACGTTTTATTAAGTCACTCTCCCCTTCTCCCCTTTTGTACCATGTAGGACAGCAGAGATATCTAGCAGGAGTTGTGGCCTTTTGTAAAGTTACAAGTAATGAGGGGAAAAAGGGGATATTTGATTCACCTATTGAGCAGAGCTAGGACATGTTGTCTGAGTTACTGTGACTGCCTTTCTTCTCCAGTCACCGTTTTCTGTACAATAGGATGGCAATAATATCCCGGGGCTGGAACTGTGGTTTTATCATCTTCTCAATGGGCCATCTCTTCTTTCTGAAATCTTACAGTACCGTGTGGTCCCGTGGCCTTTTCCTTTAGTAAAAAACAGGAAGGGGATGATGGTATGAGAATGTCTAAGGCAACTGAATTGCTCCTAAGGGATGAATAGTCTTCATATGGCCCCAAGGTGTGTTTTTCTTAAGCTCTCCAAAAATTTCTTAAGATCCTTCAGGGAATGCTTTTTTTGTCTGTTCATAAAGCTTGATGACATTGGCATTGTTCAGGGAGGTAACTCTGCCTCAGAAGTTCCCCACACCTAGTAGTTTGCACTTTTTGTTTTATGGACACATTCTCCAACTGCTGTTGTCAGAAGGCAAGAAAAAACAGTGTCCCTAGGAAAATGCAACATCCAGAAGGCTTCCAAATGCAGCTGATATGGTTTGCAAAGGCTGTTTGGTAGCTTGACATCAAATGTTTTCTTCCGAGCTAGTAAAAATTGTAAGCACTATGATTAAATGTTGACATTTGTGTTCCTAAATTACTGTTTTCTTCTAAGTTATCTCAGCACAGTTACTTCAATGTTATTTGACTATGCTGACCTATAGGGCTTTCTTAACCTTTGTGTAAACTCAACTGCCACTCAATAGGCTGGATATAATTACTCTTTGGTGCTGAAATAGGCCTTTTCTCCAACTTTGAAGGCTGAAGGATCGCCTCAGGTATTTAGTTAACTGACTGAACTTTTTAAATTGGTACAAACTGTCTATAACAATTCCAGTTTGTCTATCATGCAACAGGCTTGCTATTTTAAGTTTACACACCTATCTTGATTATATTCACTGATATATTGTATCAGTATATGAGCACTGAAACACAGTAAGATTCTGAGACATCCCTGGAGGTCATCAAACCAGAATTAAATACTAGTATGTAATTTAGTGTCAACCCATTTAAAGTTTATATGATGCATTGGTCAAGTTAATGCTTAAAATTGGATTCTCTTTTTAAATGCCACTGAAGTGTTTATTTCCCCTCACTAGTTCACATGAAAACTCTATTACAGAATTCTCTATTAATTGTGGAGTTATAAAAAACTGAAAAAAGTAAATTTCACTAAGATTTGTATGACACACAAAATTATAACAATGCTCTCTTCATTAAATAATGTGTTTGCTTTAATAATAACAAATTAATTTCATTTCCATGGAATGCTCTCTCAAAAAAAAAATCAGTTCAAATGCATGTAATCAAGTATAGTTACAGATTAGAAGATTTGTCCAGCTGATTAAAGACTAAACAGAAATGAAAAGAAATTAAAATGAAATGAAAGAAAGGCAAAGCAAAAGATGAGATTACTTTTCATGTGGGGAGACTGATTCAGTAGTTACTTGACTTTTGTTATGACAAATGATTTTTTTTTTTCAACATCTACGTAAAGTAGCACCTGTTGATCTAGTAAAAGAGACCACAGTAGTTATTTAGACTTACAGCTTTAGATGCTTAAAACATTCTTTTGATGTATCTGCTTTGAATACTAATTCAATACTTTACAGTTAAATTCTCACTAGGGAGGATATATTCACATTACTCTGGTGATCAGAAATGACCTGATCTGTAGAAATGCCTGAGTTATGCTTCTGTTCAGAAAATACATCCTTCCTCTTAAGAGGATGTGCTTATGGCTGGCTTAAGTGGATGGCTTGTGTTTTATGGGTTTGGATGTTGATTATTATTCTGATTATGGGGGCAAGTCTCTCGAATGGTCTGCACTCTCATTTAATTTCCTTTCTGTAGATGGAGTTGTGCACTAGGATGTCTTCTTTCATCTTTATTTTGCTCATTTAGGTCCAATTCTGCAACTAATCTTGTGTATGCTGACTGTCTCTCACCTTCCTAAGTCAGACTGTTTTAGTTGTTCTACTGAGATGGACCGAAATTTGGGTGAAAGGAGTCAAGGGACTGCATATCAATATGTCCAGTATATCACTGCAGTCACTATTCTTCATGTGATAACTTGAACAGTTCCAGGTTTCTTCTCCATGAGGGCACTCATCAATGGCTGAAGTGATGCTTTTAGGTGTCTAAAATCTCTTTTGCATAGTTAAAAGTATCATGATGGGCTGGCATTCATAGTTGAGTGTTCTTTCATTGATGCAGGTCCCTACAACAGGTGGCAAATCTACAGCAGTTTTTCCTTGCATAAAGTGTTATGTTTCATTCAAAAATATCTGAAAGCTAAGCTTTTGGAAACAACAAAAATTACAGACCCTTTAGGGACTATGCGATTTACACTGGGTCCAAGAGCAGACAGTTTTAACCCCAACTACCAAAACTGCTGGGTGGACATTTAGTTTCTCAAGGTTAGTCTTGACTTTCACGTCATTCATGAGATAATTTTATTTGTATATTGTGTATACACACATTAATATCTATATACTGTGTGTACATGCAAACACACAGTTGTTTACTTTGCAATCTTTTCACTACAAGTAGATAGTACGTTCTTTTGTGAAAGACTTTGTCATGGACTGACTGACTCTCCTACTGCCCCTTGAGAAGCAGTGGAACAGTTTCAGATGCCGAATTAATTACTTTCAGAAGTAGCACAAGAATTTCATGGCAATGAGTCAGGATCAGCAAGGCACAAGCTGGCCAAAGACCTATCTAGGCACAGACTTATCAACAGTGTAGCTCAGGCAAAGATCAGGGCTCAGTCTCTGTGAATGTAAGAAAAGGCAAATGAAGAGGAGAGCGAATATCTCCAAATGTTGTTTGAGAAAGGTTTTGAAATGCAGGAGGAAGAAGCCTCTAGGTCTTTTTACAAAGGCTATATCAGTAGCACAGAGATGTAAGGCCTCTGTATAGGTTGAACTTCTCACAGTGTTCATCCTTTAACGTTAAGCAATAACGGACACATTAAGATCCAGTAGTTCCCTCGAGGAGCACTGTATGGGTACTCTCAGTGACTTAAAAAAGTCCCGTAGCTCAATGGTTTTATGGCTACTGCACACCCCATAAGCAGGTACTCTTACTCTGCTGCCAGAGGGCCCTCACATCATCTAATTGGTATCTCCTTCGCAATTCAAGATGACATCTCCTTGGTAAAAGGGTTTTATTTTTATCACCTGCTTTTTATATTTTCCTCTTTATGCTGTTTTTCCCTGCCAGGCCTCTCATGCTTCAGTGGAGTTCTTCCTAGTAATTCACAAAGCTACTTCATTATTGTCTTTTGAAAACGTCTTTATAAATCCTGTGATATGGTGATACTTGACAGTTGTTAGGCAGCACTTTGAAAGCAATTCTGATGAAGTGCTGAAAGCATGGTCTGTCACACTGACCAGTATTGCCTGTCATCCAGTCATGTATCCAACCCTCTGACAGATGGACACGGTCATTCCTGAACAGCTCTGCATGCTCATACCATACATCACTGCACTCAGTCACATCATCACAAACACCCGTGACCATTTTTGCCACCTCATAATTGAGCTTTCAGTGTGTTTTGTTGGTGTGCTGGGGCTTTTTGGCCAAATGCCACATCTTTCTTGGCAGTATCGCTGACCAGACAAAGCACATGTTGGGCCATGAGTACCAATACATATTTTTCCTTTTGTAGCTGTTCTGAGGTTGTTTTTCTCCTGAATGAACAATGAAGGATGTTGGGTGACTGCCTGTTGTTTTTTGTCAGTGTAGCAGAAGGATGAATACCCCTGAACCAAACTGCACTTATGAAGCTGATGGGCTGAATCTGGACTTTCCAGTAGGCTCTGGCCCTCCCAGCTAGTCTCTAGTTGGGAGATACCAGGCAACTGAACATGCATGTTGCTTGCATGGGCTGGATGATTCCTACAGCAGAGGAGATAGGAGGCATAGGGGGAACAGGACTAGCCCAGGGTGATGTAACATGATACCAGGAGAACTGCTCTGAAGCTCTATCCCAGCTAGCCCCCACTCTGTGACTGACAGTGCTCTCTCCTGGTATTTGTGCAAACCCGGGCAAAAGAGGAAGCTGTCACTCCTATTTTAAATATGCCTAGGGCATTGAAATTAATAGCAAATCACGAGATCAGTTCTTCCATTGCTATTGCATACCTGAGCAAAACCATATTGACCCTTGGTGTGCACAAAAGGGTACAGTAAATCCAGCTTCCTGCAACACTCTGGTGCTGTGGGTTGGGCAACATGAATTACCAAGGCCCTTGGCAACCTTTTTTCTCTCAGGTTGGCATGAGGCAGATTGTAAGGAATTCTTGTTCCCTCTGATAAAATAAGGAGTATCAACGCTCTGCAACTCCCACCAGATGCATCCAGTTATAACAATAAGGCAAGCCTACCTGTCTGAAAGTCCTGAAGAAGTGGAGCTGGAAGTGATGGACAGGACAGAGAAATTTTCTTTCAGGAGTGTCAGGAAAGAGTATTCCCAGTATTTTCTTCAGAGCACTTAAACAAGTTCCAAGAACTTATCGCACTCTGCTGCAAATTTAGTCCTTGGTGCAAAATCTCCCTCCACCTCAGATTAGGTGTTAAAAGTGGATGAATATTTGTTTTAGTTCTTTGAGGCTGCAATGGGACTACGAGAGGTGGCAATGCTTGTGCCATGTCCTTGGGAAAGGTGGCAGGCATTCTTGTGATCTGGCAGGGAGGAAGCTCAAACCGGGCACCTGGAACAGGACTCCAGTTGCTCGGAGCAGGGAACTCAGGAGTCCCCGTGTACCCCTCCGGCTGTGTGCTGTTGGTGATCTTTACCTTACAGAAAATGGCAGGTTTCATCCAAAAGCCCAACCCTATAAAGCTTTGTAGGAAACTAAACCGATTCAGAGTGAGGTGTCTCAGCACTGTGGGCAAAAGCACAGCTGGTACACTAGGGCTGGAGGAAAGGGCTGTGACTTCAGCAAACCAGAGGAGCAGAGATGGGAGAGAGGATGGGAAGGCTTTAAGAGGTCAAAGAGTAAATGTGACTTGGCTGGCCTGCAAAAACAACCTGCAGCTCAGGGTTTTTTACCCTCTTCAGTCCTGGGTGGTTAATTAATACCATGGGCCCAGGCACCACGTGTGGGCTCTTCCCAAAGGTAAGCATGGCCCCAACTCAGGAATTACAGTTTCCAGAGTCTAGCCAGTTTCTGCCTAGGCCACCAGAGGCCAATGTTAGTTGTCCCATCTCTGCGTTTTTGTGTCTGTCTTCTTTATTTTGTATTTCCATAATGCCTAGGATGAAGGGGTTCTGGTTTGTAAAGGCACATCAGCATAAGATAAATAAGATGTACAAAAACCCAGTTATGATCCTTTGTTCTCTGAGAGACCTTGATATGATCTCCCAAGGCTGTACGCAGACTTCAAGGGTAACAACTGACAAAAAAACAACTTTATACGCTGTATATAGATTTAGAGCTGAGGAATATGAGGTGACAGTAGCAGTAGGATTCTCTGAGGTATATTGTGTATCTGCTTAATACGTGCTCTTCTTTGTGAGCAGTGCTCTTTCTCCCATGATCCTCGGTATTCCCTGTTGTATGTGATAAGAGGCATTAAAAATCATTGAGCACGATACAACTTTTTTCCATTTTAAGAAGAGTATTTTTTTTCTTGATAATTTGATTGCAAGTGAACTAAATAAATTGGATAGATTTTGGAGATATAGATATGAAAACAAGAAAGGATCACTTTTGACTATTTTGATCCATCTTGACCTAAAGCACAGTTGGATTTAATAACTTTTTTACCAAGTCCAGTGAGAGATGACTGAAGCACAGCTCCACTTTTAGGAAGAAGACTCAACCTTATAGTCTTGATTAAAAAACATCTGTTGAAGGATAATTTTTACCTTTCTTGAATAATGTCTAACTGTATTATTTTTGAAACATAGTAAAACTTGAGGGTTTTTTTCCTCAAAAATGTTCAGGAGCATGTTATTTGTCTTTTTCTCTATCACCCAAAGGTCTTTCTGATCTTTCTTTGATCTTTCTAATGTTCTTTGTGATGAGGCCAGTTTGCAAGGCTGGTGAAAGCAATTGATGATTATCTCCAGATATAAAAAATGGATCAAGACAACACCTCAGTAGTGGAGCTCTATTCAGGGCATGTAATGAAGCTGTACTCGAGATCTAATAAAATTGAATGACCCAGCAGAGGAGCTTATATTGTAGCTCTCTGTCTGGTTGTGGCTCCAAGGATGTTTTGGGGTGGTGGCTCTGCAGTGTAGCTCTGGCTCCTGGCCTGTGTGCTCCAGCCCACTCCCAGAGGTAGGTGTGGGTCTTTACCCAGCACCTGACTGGGAGACAGACAGAACTGGGAGCAAGGAGAGAGCTTGCCAGGTTCAACGGAGCTGTGAGATTTCCTCTTGGATCTGTGCATGTGTGTGTCATTTCACTGCTTGCCCCTTTCTGGGCTGGGGCCTGTTTACCAGTCCTGTAAGCCTAGTGTGGCCTCGTTGTCCCAGCTGACTCCTGCATTAATCAGAAAAAAATTCAATCATGGCATCTAAACCCTATGCTTCTGAGAACAGAGGAGAAAGTTTGACAAAAGAGCAGAAACTTCCAGAAATTGACATTCATTTTAGAGTAGTTCATTGCTCGTATTCATTACATTAAAAATATTGATGTCATTACTATGATCACCTTCAGTCTATGCATCATACTTTCTTAGGATATTGACAGGACAACTAAATTGAGCAGGCATTAGAGGAAGGCATTAGGAGTGGAAGAAAGAGGAACTCTGTTGTACGTGGCATGTTTCACAAAGACTCCTTGCCAATCATTAATCTGTGGCATGTCTGCAGTAGTACATCCGTAATTAATATGGAAGGGATACATTAGCACTAAAGGGATGTTGTTTCTGGGCAAGCTAAGAGCAAAAAAAATTATTATTGTTTCAGTTCTGCTTTTTTTTTTTTTTTTTTAACTGTTTAGGTGCCCAACCCAAGAGAAGTAAATACTGAAGATATCTACATAAATCTCATCCCAAATAGTGCTACTGCACCAACCTGGTCTATGGCTACTCGAGTTCTGAGCTTTAGCGGTAAAACCACTGTTTTTCTCACACTTGATGTGTAACATGTTAGAAGCTTTCGTGTCAAGCATTTCTCTAAAACTTGCTCATGCTAGTTGGTTGAAAATGAGGATACTAGGACTTGTAATGAATTTTAATCAGCGTTCTATATCTTCATTCTAAATAATTTGAAGATCTTCTCACAACTTCTTCTAAAGGTTCAGTTGCACAGATTTTTCATGATGAAATTTGAGCAGATGGTGATGGATTGCCACAGGGTCTCTGTCCTATGCCTTCCACTTCTCTCGTCATCGTCATATATGATTGTGACTGTAAACAGGACATCTTCACTTAGCCAAAGGAATGCCTATATTTGGGCAGACAAATGTTTCAATGCTAGCTTGGGTTGTGGTTTTCTCTTCTTCCCCTCTGAAATTTACTGGAAAAAATTTGACAGTGCAACATGTTTAGTTTAATTTAAAAAACCAAAAACCAAACAACAAAGCAACAAACTGCAACCTTTTAAATAAACCCAAAAAAAACCCTTCTCCAAACCCCAAATACTGAAAAAAACGCCCCAACTACCCAACCCCTCCAAAACCAGAGTCCCACAGCAAAATCTCCCAAGAACTTGTGCTCATTAACTGCACACAATAGTATATTTGAAGGTAGCTGTAAATAAAGTACAACTAAAACCTGTTTCAACGTGTCTGGCAAGGGATAGGTCAACTCAATTCTGAAAATGCAATTTCTCATTTCTCATCAGTTTACTCAGAAACAGCAATAACAGTTATTTCTTTTGTTTTTTGTCTTCATCTAGGTAGGTTATTTTATTTTGTTTTGCTGTGTGTTTTAATGATTATTTGCTGTGAGGCTTTCTTTGTGGGTACTATTTAGAGACACAGAGGAATGTTGTATTGTTTTCCTTTACAGTACAACAAAGCTGTAGATGGTGATGCACAAATGCTCTGGTGTCAGGGGCAAAGAAAACACAAACTGAAACTTCCTGGTTTCACTAGTGCTTTTTTTGAGAAAGCTGGGGGAGTAGTTCTGAGAGTCCCCATGCTGGGGAGGAAGACTTGGATCCTTCTTGGGCAGCGATGAGAGGGAAAAAATCTCCCAGTAAATCCCTTTTCTTGACATTGTGCGCCAACCTGAAGGCTTTCCTTGACTGACAAGTTACTCTCTTCCAACTGCCATCAAATTTCTGTTACACTCAAGACACCCTAGCTCATTTTCTGTAGCCTGCCTGCTCAAGAGAGCGTGCTTGCATTAGTGTGAGCTGCCCAAGTGCCTGACAAGCCTCTGTCCCTGCAGCTTAGTGAAGGAAGGGGGTACATTAACATACAGTTGCTCTTTGTGCATGGAAAAACATAATAAACCTTTTTCAGACCCAGCACTGCTCAAACATTGAGACCAAGGGGTTTATTCTGTCATTTATTTGCCTGAATAATTGCTATTACTAATAATGGAAATAACATACTAGGTGACTAGGTTACCACGCTGATCATATGAGATTTGTGCAAGCAGTTCCTATGGCTCATTTAGTTTGCAAGATTTCACACTCTGCAAGTCTTCTCACACTCAGTAGGAACTGACGTGGCTATGTAAACCATATTATAGGCAGACAGTAATGATGCACACACATGAATTGGGCATATAACTCCTTCAGACAGGGGCCCAGCCTTTCAGGGAACAGGAGCTAATGTTTGTATAGACACTTGAAATCATGTCAGTAGAATTTCACCTGATTTTTCTGCTTCTTTTTGGGTTCATTATTGTTATTTTTAAAGCTATGTTGTGAGTAGTTATCAATGCAGGCGGAACCACATATTTAGGAAAACTGACTTTCAAGTATATATTGACAAGAATATGCTTTGAAGCTTCTTCCCACAAAGATATTTTCCCTAATAGTGTTTTCTTGGTAACAAGTCCAGACACTTAAAGGATTTTGGAGCTGTCCAGCTGATGAAAGCATTCTCTTTTTCTAATTATTTTTTTATTGGAGCAGAAATATTTTCTTTTAAAAGCAAGTCTACGCACATCCTCTGGATTATTTTATTGTGCATCTGCTCTTTTCAGTTTCTGCAAATATTTATACAAATTTTTGTGCTTTCCTGTTCACTGTAAGATTTCACTGGTTTGCTAATCCTGATTGCATCTTTCACACACTTAAATCTTCCAGTTCAGCACACAAAAACGTAAATGGGGAAGGCAAACACTGCATATTTCAGATAGATTTTCTGTTTTGTTTTGGCTTGAGCAAAATAAAATCATTATCTAATGTTTACTAGTTCTCAATAGAAACTACTTAGAGGTATTTGAGTCGAAAGGTGCAGCTAAACCTTTTTCTATTATTTCTGTATTATATTAATCATGGACTATGAGAGAAGTATGCTGGCGGCAGATCAACTATCTTTCACTAAATGAGAATTGTTCATTGTAGTGTTCAAGCTCTTCCACAATGAACTGTCATCAGAGTATTTGGACGACAGGACACGAGTCGGGTTACAGAAGTGAGCACAGTGGAATGGACTGTGCTCTGCCCCTTCTAGTTAGGGTATCTCGTTCCCTTCATTTTTAATCATATGAAGTATGCAAGTGCTTTGAGCAGGTTTTTACAGTAGCGATAAAAGCAGATACACTACTTTTTTTTTGTAATATCTTCCATAAAGTATCCCCTCAGAGTGCCCTCATATCCATTCCAGTTCCCTTAGCTCATTAAGTCATATGAATACTGTTGTTAAAATCTGAGATTTTCTCTCCTTCCCAAAATGGAGGAGGGATGAGTGAGGTGCAAACACCATCACCTTATGATATATTCTATAAAAACAGAAGCTTGTTATATTTTTTTTTTTAACATGAGGAAATCTTCAGGATGTTCGCACAAGTGAACTTTATGAAGCTGTGTTCAAGAGCTCGAAATAACTTGGAACAAGTCAGTCTGCTATTACGATGCAACTATTCACGCTCTTGTGTGGGTTTTATCAAGCACAACGCTTCATTTTTCATGTAGTAATAGACAGTGTAACTTCTAAATAAACATCCATTTAAGTTTCTTATTCATATTATAGTGGATGTGAATTAAGCATTGTTAATACATCTGGTGCTTCAAGGCAGATAGAATATAGAGGTTTCACCCTGTTCCTGGTCAGAGACTGATGCTAGGTAGGTCACTAAAACCTGTGTCAGGAACAAGTATCAACTTCAGTAAAATTATGTGATCAAATGGGTGAGAAGCAGCTGAAGACAAGCTACTTGGTTGCATTCCAGATAAGTACTGTAGCTCAGATAGGGACACAGGAATAGTGACTTAACTGTTGACTGTCTGTTTTTCTACCTGCAAAATGAGTGCCAATTTCAGTAGAATTGCTACGGGATGATCTAAGATATTATGAACAGTGAGTGAAGATGAGTACGTGCCTTGCTTGGAAAATGGGAACTTCTTTAATAAGACTTTTTCTTAAGTGCAGGTGTACATCTGGGAAAAGGAAAGTAAAAAGGACAAAGAAAAACTACAGTATAGGGAATCAGAGAGGATCACGACCCTTGCTGGTTCAAAGTAATGTTTCTTCAGACTGGATGGGATCTTGAGCTGCTTTTTGATGAATTCTCATCACCTGTATGAGAACCAAAGAGCAGCGACAGCCAAAGCTTTTGTTGCTGGTCCAGAGTAAACAGATCAGGTGTAATCTGCCTCTTCGGATCTGCAGAGCAACCTTCTGGGTGTACCACTCTTGTTTCTGTACCATCACGTGCTGCATTGCAAAGCCACACATGGCCTGTTGAGTGTGGAAGACTTTGACAGATGCTGACAGTGAGCTCCTGGTGGGAATGGACTGCTGCATCTTTCATTCCTTTTCTCTCATGGCAGAAATCTGTGCTGCATCACTACTAGCTGTGTCCTGTAAGTTCCTGCTAAATATCTCGATGGTTTCCCATTTAAAAATACTAAAATGCATCATGCACTTTCTGTGGTCCTTCAAGAACCAAAGACCCCCTGTCCTGCCTGACATGTGTGTAAACACTACGAGCCAGAAAATGCCATGCATTAGGTAACTCAGTGCATGTTTTGACCTCGCAAGATATACAGATACATTTATAGCGAGGTCAGTCCGCAATCAGAAGCAGGACTGAGCAAATGTGAAACATCTCACCTTTTCTGAAAGCTTAAAAACATACATGTAAGCTGCTGATGAGGCTCTCTAAATCAGGCCTTCTGAGACTTGTGAGGGCAGTACTGGAGAGCTGGAGCTCAGCTAGTCTTAAACTGGACGACCCACATTGACAACAGCTCTAAGCCCACAGCTCTCAGGTCTGGATTTCTAGTTAAGAAGAGCATGTACTCTTTTTGCCTGGGACTTGAAAGAAGGGAGGAACACATATTTAGATGTTATTTAGAGTGTGTTATCATTATTGGACTAAAGCTTCATTGTATAGCACTTTTATTTTTTGGAAATAAAAAAGACTTTCAGAGACTTAGGTTTTTTGTGGGGTTTTGTGCTTTTTTTTCCCCTTTTGAGTCCTTTCTCTGCTGTTACCAGTTTAAACTGAGTCTCCAGAGTGCTTGTAGCTTATGAAATGGGAGAAAAAGCTGTGTGGCATAATTATGCTATGTTAATCACACCTTTTATACATGCGTGATTGCTTTGTACTTTATTCATGTAGTTTACCCAGAATGCCAAGATTTTTCTGTCCAAATTCCTTTAATTGAATTTAAAAAAGACAAATAGAAAATTTCTGAGTTCTGAAAGCCTGTATGTCACCTGAACTCTCCATGCTAGTATTAATATTTGTTCAAGGCTGCTTGCTTTATTATGCTTCCTGGAAATAATTTGCATTTCATAATCTATTTTTTTAGAAATACTGGTGGTACATGCTCTTATTTTGAATAACTTTACATTAGAAAACATATGCGTGCTTTCATTGTGGCTAACAAGACTGCATGTCTTAACCATTGCTCGTATGAACAGAAGTTCTGTAGGAGGAACACACCTGATGTGCTCCTAATTGGGCCAATTTTTAGTTTGGAGTAATGTTTGGAAAAGCAGTAAAAAAATCACCAAAACCAGAGCAGGCACCTACCTGAGGACTCCTGTTTGTACTGCTAAGGTTTTAGGATCTGTTGCTTGTGTTGCTCTTACGGACATAAGGAGCCAGTTGTGACATGATACGACAGAGCGCCACTGAATTCAAAAGCATGTGACAACATAAACAAATGATGGGCTGATCTGCTGTTTTTCAGCTGTGCTACAGCTGACAAGCAATTCTAGAGTTTTCTCTAGGGAAGCCTGTCCTTTTTGTGAGATGCCGTTGTTTTAATCCTTGACTGCACCTCTATCTTCTGACAAACACTGTAGGTCATGCCTATTTCCAGTGTATGTATGTATATACATACACACACAGCTTTTCTGACCATCATTTGTCTCTGAAGAAATGATGGTGGCAAAGAACATCATAGTACTGCTCTGAGGATTAGCTCATCTTGAGAGATATGAGATGATTTAGCTCTGGAGGATGAAAAATCCTAGATGTTTACTACATTTCAATCTCAATTCTTATGGTCATTCCCTTAACCCCTTAAAATTAATACTTGGCATGAAGAGATACATTGTCATTTAAAAAAAAAAAAGTTTCCAACTCTCTTGTTTTAGGCAGGAGTCTCAAAAATCTGAATGAACGCATGCATACGCACAGAGGCATACATCAGATCTGGAAAATTAAGAAAGAAATCTGGATGATTTTTAAGACAACTTCATGGTACCAAATTGCTCTTTCTAAATGCATGGCTTTAGGTAGGCAGTTTTCCTCTTCTACATGGTTCCTAGCTGAAGGAACGCTTGGGTTTGCCAGTTACTTGGCAGGATTATTCCAAGCTGCCCTTAATATGAAAGCTTCAGTAGCAGGTCAGTCATTTTGCTTTCAATGCTCAATTATGAAGAAGATATATGGAAATATTGTTTTTCTGCTTTGCCTTTTATGGCTCTTCCACAAAAAACAAGGGTAGCACAGGCAAATGTCTGTATATGAGTGAATTAAGCTAATGATGGGTGAATCTGTCCTAATAGCCTGATGAGATCACGCTGATGTAACAGGGAAAGGAACAAAAAGGTTTCAATTCTATTTAAACGAAAAAAATAATCAAAGAATAAATAAACTATCACAATAAATATGTTTTACAATATTCTGTAAAATAGTCTTTAATGTTCCTGAATTTAAGGTTCTTTCATTTCACTAGTTCTTTCACATTTTGCATGGTACTGTAGCTGAAAGAGATTCTTTTGTTAATGTAACCTCAATGCTGAAGTAAACCACGCCACAAAGCCCTCAGTTTTACTGTAGCTCAGGCAACAAACCCAGAACACACTAGCACTGATTTACCATGGTTCTAATCAGCATTTCGCACATGGAAAACTCACCATGTGTTTCAGAACCCTTTGACACTCATCTCTTTCTAATACAAGTGCCTGTTTCTCCCTCTGCTGGTTTCAGAATAAACGCCTTGTCAAAAAAAGAATTAGATTTTGACAGCTTTTTTCCTATGGTTAATTGAGGTGATAGATACACTTGACATTTATCTCAGCACAGAAAAGAAGATTAAGACATATTTTTCTACATGCATTCTCTGTATTAGAGGAGGTCACTTTTCAGGGTCTTTTTAATATGCCTGTGCAATTAATAGTGGTGATAATTCCACTCCATATCACAGCGTCTTTAAAGTTCTCTTTCAAATTGACAGATAAAATTCTCTCTTCTGTACATAGGACTTGAATTAGACTAATCTTTTTCAAGTTTGCCCTCCAGGCCTTCCCCCTCTCAGTCCTGGAAATTAATACTGTCTGAAAAATAAAAAGGATATCATGCTAACTCACTTAGTTCAAAGAAAATGAAAAAAAAAAAAAAGAGAGAGTCACATTTCAGATTCCTTTAATTATTCCCACTAAATTTTTGAGGGCGTCCCCCTAAATTGTTACTTTTACAGTAATGCGATTTGAATGTTCCACTTGTTAAGTGTCCAATCATATTGAGCAGCGATTTCTGTTCCTTGTTGTAATGCAGAGTGGCTCTCTTGATTTTCACAGAAGTAACCAAATGAATGTAAAGTTTAGATGCCCTAGCTTATGTAATATAGTTATATAATAATAATTTGAGACGTAGAATTAATTAATGCTTTTCAGAAACCACTGATTAATTCGTACAGTTAAACCCTCTTAAACAGAGTTATTAAAAAGATCAAAGCCCACATATCACTCTTTCATACCCACAAAAAGAGTGCAAATATTCAAAGTCTGCAGTTCACACATGCATGTTTCTGGGTTAAGGGCTGATAGACAGGCTTCCTGCGTAAACTTATAATAAATGTATTATTATTCTAAAGCTTGATATTTAGCAGAAATATGTTAGAAGGTAATAGAATAATATTTTTAAACTATATGTTTTTTCTAGGTCTGATATTTTATATCTGTGTTAATTACTTGGTTTTGACATATTTTTTTCACTTACCTCTTTTCCTGTTTTAAAAATTATTTTATGTAGGCTAGTATGTTCAGTGAACATGCTAAGTGGGCTCTTTGCTCTAAACATGTTGCCCTTGGACAATGTTTTAAGCTATAGCTAGATGAAGCAAACTGAAATTTTGAGTGTTAGATTACAGACTGTATAAATATGTTAATGCTCTTGCAGACAGGAATGCATAGACCTTGCAAGGGTATTATGAATCCCAAATATTTGTACGATTTTCCTCAAAAAACTCTTGTTAGGTCATCAGATTGTTGGTAATGCTAATGAAGACATAAGAGAACCGTCTGAAGGATGAAACATTCAGTATGGATAAATTACTCCATTTTTTAAGCTTAATTTTTCATAAATTTCTTTATTTCTCTTCACGGAATATTTAGCATCCTGGAATGATTTAAGTTGGAAGTTCCTACCCCCCTGCCATGGCAGAGACATCTCCCAGTTGCTCAGTGCTCCATCCAGTCTGGCCTTGAACCCTTCCAGGGAAGATGCTACCACAAACCTCCCTGGAAAACATGTTCCAGTCCCTAACCACCCTCAGGGTAAAGAACTTCTTCCTTATATCTAGTCGAAACCTGTGCTCTTCCAGCTTCCATGCATTATCCCTCATCCTATGACTACAGGCCCTTGTAAAAAGTGCCTCCCCAGCCTTCTTGTAGGCCCCTTCAGGTACTGGAAGGCTACTATAAGGTCTCCCTGGAGCCTTCTCTTTTCCAGGCTCAACAAGCCTAACTCTCTCAGCCTGTCCTGAGTCAGCAATTATAAACTACTGACTCACACCAGGGATTCGGCAAACTATTTAAACATGTGTTTGATTGGTCTCCACTGAGAAAAATAGATGTGTCTTTTTGATGTGGAAAGTATGAAAAGATTTTTGGTTTACACTTTTGGGTAAGAACTGTTTTGCTCTAAGTTCTGATTCTGCCAGAAATTCTGCAGGTATACTAAATGCAACTAGCAAAACAGTCCATCTTTGGAAGCTTAGATTCTTCTTACCAAACATAGCTCTGTTTTGCAGATCTGCGCAACATACTTTTTGATAAATAGTCCTTGACTAACTTATCTTCAGACTCTTACTCCTCAATAAGTATGTTTGAGTGAATTCTAGTTTAATCCAGCAATTCATTTTTTTGGTGAGTTTTTTTTCTTCTTCCTAGAGATGTTTCTTGGAAGAGGTAGTATTAAAACCTGGAATTAAGAGAAATATTTGCATTCAAGTTGTCACTTCTTTAATTGTATTTCTAGCAGATGCTCATCCATGTCATGCTCATGAAGAAATTAACAGGACTTTGACACATAGTTGCTTCCTGCTATTTCCATGGAAACAGAACTTTGAATTAAGGGTTAATATACGACTGTCATGTGTATATGTGTGTGCATGATACGCATGTATATATATACGCATAAAAATGTATGTTGTGAGAAAAGATGGGTATCTTCTATGGAGTGAAATGAGCAAAACTGGCACAGCTCTTTAGACACTTGACTGATAGAACGGGAGATAGCAGCAAACCCCACATCTCTCCATCCAAGAATCTATTAGCTACCTGCTTCTTGTAGCCTGGAAATGAAAGTTTCCCTATAAAACTAAGGATTTGCTTCTGTTTGTTTATTAAATAAGTCTGGCATTCTCTAGTCAATGCAAAATGAATATTTTTGTCTTCAGAAAAATATACTTGTTATAGAGATCTATCTTGTATGTTACACTTGTGTGTATGAGCTTCCCTGGCACTGAAAATATCTGGGATTTTCTTTCCTAGTTTGTCAAATAAAGCAGTTAGCTGATTGAAACATATTGGATGGGGACATATTGTATTAGTTGTACCAGATTTGAGATACAGCAGATTTTTCTGTAACACACTGACTTGCCAATGCACCTAAACCTAGGGATAGCAGGGATTTGAAGGGACTTAAGATGAGTATTAAGCTACTGTGACACCTTTACCATCTGCTGATAACCCAGCAAAACTGTTCATTGGGGATTCTAAGTATCTGAGAGGCTTCCTCTATCGCCCTAGAAATTCTAGACGAAGTTCCACTCTTATTTACAACAGAAAGCTTTTCCTACTGTTTCTCTTGCTCATGTAGTATGTCATTTTATTTCTGAACTCTGTGCATGTGGTGTTTTTTTTTAGTTGTGGTGCAGGGCTATTTTTTTTTTCGTGCATGGTTGTGGGATTTTTGTGTGGATGTTGAGGATTGGTTTGTGTTTTGGCTTGGCATTGTTTATGGTTTTGGATTTATTTATATTTTATTTTATTCATTTTAGCAAGCTAGAACACTTGAGAATGACGTAATATCATGTGCTATCCTTGCAACGAGAGCTAAGGACAAGAGTCCTGAGATACTGTGGGATCAAGCTTAATTCAAAGTTGATAAAACTAAGAAAGAAGTACATATTTTAGGAAATTCACTTTAATCAATATGATTTAGTAACCTACCAGTTCACTTAGGTCTTTGATTAAATGCCCACAGAAAATTTCTCATTTACAAATATCTTGGTGTCATAAAACTAGACAATGCAGGTGGCTACACTGCCAAGTAATATTTATTGTTGCCATGCCCTACCTCTTAATTATCTTCAAAAATATCTGTTTATTTCTTCCCTAGTGATCTCCAGGTTTTACAAATGCCGCATTGTATGTTGGGGTTTGAATGCATGCACCAAATCACTATTAAGATATATCAGCCTATGGGAGTAGCTAATGCACAGAGCCTTGTGTGTATGCTTATTGCAGTTCTCATTCCCAAGCATGAGAAAACTAAAAAAAGACTGTATGCTTTTCAATGGAGTGTTTTAAGCAGAAGATATATCTGGAATGGAACCCTTCTGTAGCTCGTTACTAGATCTTTCCTTCGCTTTTTGTCTCTACTGCCAGGCAAAAACATACACCCCTGCTTTGTCTTGCTCCTGCTCTAAGCAATGCTGGAATAGATAGTTGTTTTGCTCATTGTTCACTGTGGGATCAGTATATTGTATCAAATTATGATAGACTCTATTAGCAACAAAATTTTTGATCATAGTTCAGGTCTTGCCTCCAAGAAAGGTAGCTGTCTTCCGGTGGAACTGAAGACTGCAAAGGGACAGGCCATGTTTTACAAAGGGAAGGAAAATTTCAAATGTCTCTTGAGAGGAAATTTACTGTCTCTTAAACCTCTGGAGAAGCTGAACTTTTATCATCAAGTTGCCAGTTCCTTTGGTCACAGTTTCGAGGTAACTATTTTTGATTAGGATACTCTCAGGCCATAAGAGAAGAAAGTGTGCAAAATCATAATGGAAGAATATGTGTCTTTATCTTGCCTTTAAATAAATAAATAAAAGGCTTACAAAAATTAATGTGAAGTATTTTATTTACAGCCATGAAATCTCCATCTCGGAGCCCTTGCCAGGCATTTAACTTTTCTAGATACAACTTCAAAATTGTCTGGCAACAATGTGGATCAAGGATCTAGCACAAAAAAAATTATGTGTCGCTATTGCCAAAGGATAAGCTAAATTTTTAAGGCAATCATAACTGTTTGTCTCTGTGGTCAAATTATGAGTTTTTCAATAATAATTTTATGTCCTTCATTACTTTACATACTTCTATGCCTTAATAAACAAGACATACAGTATTATAGTATAAGTGATGCTGTGAGGATTTAAGCAGCATGTACAAAATTTATCAGTTTCTGTTCCTCAGTGAAAATGTGCTACTGCTATCTATTTTTCTGAAAAAAACATAAATTGTCTTTGTGAGAGAGAGATTGTCAGGGGACACCTGGAAACCACAATTCTGAACTCTTGTACTGAATTACTATGCACGCCTTTGCTAAAGTAATTTCAGTGCTTTATTCTTCAATTTACATTCGGAACTGAGGTAATATTGCTTGTCAGAGATGTAACAAGTCAAAGCATTTTTACATACTAACATAGAAAGTACTGTGTGAAAATAAGGTATTGCACATTCTCTCTCAAAGCAGGTGACTGTACCATCTCTGTGGCTCTTTGACATTAATCAATTCCTTGCAGTACCTGTAAAAATCACCTTTAAACAGTAAAACCGATGATAATACAAGTGATTTTACTTCAGCTCCTTTTGGAATTAAATAGCTGCAAGATCTAAGGTATCGCATGTCTTTTACTTGGGATTTAAAAAGTCCTAACAGATGTTACCATTTACTTTCTTGGTTACATTTAAAATCTGGTTGCATCTATTTTTGGCCAAATGAGAGTCCCTCCACACAAATTATTCTGCATCCCATCATGTCCCCAGGCATTCAGCCACCTTTGCAGGGTGGTACAGAGGAAACAGCTGCCTCAGTTGTATCTCATCGGTGGGATTTAAGACTGGGGTGAGATGAAAAAAGTAATTTTTTTTTTTTTGTACTGCAGAAGAGGGCAAGATTACATAGCTTTTGTTCTTTTCCTTATGATAACAAAGCACAATTGCTTGGCCCAGCTCCAACCAGCATTTTGAGACAGGAAGAACTGACACTATGGCTGCTTGGCCTAAGCCCTTGTGGCAGCCCTGTGCCCAAAGCAGTACCTCGGGCATGGAGTAGGTCTTCTTACTTATAGCTATATGTAAGAACTGTCATGTGCAAACAATCACATGGAGCTCAGTTCTACTAAGGTGAAACAGGAATCAAATAAGGTAGAAAATGGGTTTCTAGCTGCTGCTTTTCTGGAGTGGGGAATCAGAGAAAGAGGAAGGGGGAGAGAAAGTTGGAGGGGAAAAAAAAAGGTAAAAGAAGCAGCTTATCCAGGTGCCCCTCCCCGCAGTCTCCCTAGAAATCAAGTAGGGGGGTGTGTATGTGTGAGATGAAAGATTCTGTTTTGGCAAAATGTTGGCTGAGGTGTCCCTATTAGCATCCTTTCTTGAAAAACAGATGTTAAGATCTCAAGCTGGCAGATGTTCATCTATCCATTAAAATTCCTTCTGTTGGAATAATGACAAAGAAATAACACATAAGGTGAAGATTTAACCATCCACTGCTGGTTAAAGTTGTGAACTGTAGATGAACATAACATGTTTCACCTTTGATGCAGACACAGATACTCCTAAGGACCTAGTCTGTTTATTCTTAACCATGTAGTTTATTTGTGGAGGGGAAAAATAGGCCAAAACTTTTCTTTACTACATAATTCAGGAAATAGTTTTAAAACAGAATGGTTATCTTTGCAAACAAAGTTTTGCCTTTTTTTTTTTTTTAGTTTGAAATGTTGGTTGTTTTTTGAAATGGGCTGAAAATGAAGATTTCAACTGAGGTTTTTTTAAAAAGTTGTTTCAAATCAAGTAAAATATTGAATTTTGAGTGAATTTGTTGTTGCTGTTTGGTTTGGCTTGTCACTGGAAAAATCAATTATTTACTTTGATATACAAGACAGCATAAATTCTCTATGATCTTCATACAAAGAAGTTTAGATCCCTGGAATGAAAGACACCAGAACTGTAGCCTGTACCTCCTTAAGGACTTTTTTTGGATTGTACTCAAGAATCTGTTTTCATAGTTAAAGTTGTCATAATTCTGGATGCCCTATTCACACCGTCAAATGTGCTTGAAAAGTTTGATGCTAGAAGTTGTGCTTCCAAAATCAACTACTTCAATTCCTTTTTACCATCTTGAGGAGTTTTGTCGATGTGCTTCGAGATGAAACCCTAAGCTTATTTTGCCAATGGGGCAATACAGACAGTTCTCACTTCTAGGCTGAATGTCAAACAGTCTTTGCAGCCAAAAATCTAGTTTATTCACTTCCTTGCCGGTAAGTGCTTTCACATCTCTGCTTTTGTCCTTTGGCTGATTTTAGTCTGCTTCTTTCATTTGTCAGAGCTGCACATAATTTTTAGAGAGCTTCAAGTATGCGAGGCTGACAATAGAAACGATAGTATCTTGTCGCATAGTAATATCAAAGGATGTTGAAATGTTCTGCAGTCATTGCTTATCTTACAAGCAGATCATTACCATAGTTCCCATTTTGCACATACTTAAATGGATGCAGTAGTTCGGTTAAAAGATTCAGGCATATTTATATCTTTAAGAGTAGGTTTGTCCTGGAGCTGAGTGTACAAGCCTTCATTTAGATCCAGGCTTTTGATGAATTCATGGGTGGCAGTTAAACCTGTTATATTGTCTACAAGCAGTGTTAGGCATTGGGATGTTTATTCCTACTCAGGCCATGTCTCTCATCGAAAATGTGGCCAAGGATTTGGCCCAGGTTACTTAAAAAGGCTACTGCCCTCTGTAGCAAGGTGTTACGTTGGGTAACTGACGTTAGGCTCAGGGTATTAACCCCAGGAGGATGCTACACGTTAGGATCAGCCCTGTGCTATGCTATACCTTCAGGGATGTGAGATGGGTAGTACTGAATGTCTCCCTAACATCTAAAGTCAACCTTTTCATTATCTACTTACAAATCAGTAACCTCAATTTATTTCTGTATTTAAAAAAGCATAAACACTAGTAGTGTACTTCTCATTCAGAAGTGGTAGCGGACAAATTTCGTACGTGGTATTCTAACACTTGGCACTGCAATACCATTTTTCTTGTTGATAAAGGCATGGTAGCATTTAATGTAATGGAAGTCATAAAATCATTATTGAAAAGCTCCATAATTTGATCAGAGAGAGAAACAGTTTTGAATACTCACTGGTGAGCCTGGGCTCATACCATACGATTATTTTAGGGCACTTAGTTTACTAGATGACAGTATATTTTCTTCAATCACAGAGAGGTTTGCCTTACATTTTATTTAAAGGCTTGTGTACTGTATCACATGATTATTTGTCCTAAATCATGCTACATCTTTTAGCAAAGACAAGCAAGTCTTAAAGTCACTACTATAAAATTAATGTTATTGATCAATAATAACTAAATGTAGCCAGATTTTTGTAGGCCATAAAGGCAATATTGTGGCTCAATTTGATTTCCTGATGTAACTTAGGAGAGGAAACTTCACCTAGGAATTCCTGAGTTGATGCTCTTAATTTGTGGCTAAACAAGGTCATATGTTTCAGAAATTTCTACAGCTGTCTCACTGGTGGCTGTGGTCAGATTTAGAGATCAACGTGAGCTTATGGTTTGTAGAATAAATCCTCCTTTGCATAGCTTTCATTTTTCTTATTACTGAAAGTGAATACACATTGTTACCAGACAGAATTATACAGACTTCACCAGACTCTTCTTTGCCAATTTTCTAATGAAAGTCTGGTTTATCTTTGCAGCATATGGCTGTCCCTGACTTTATTTCTATAGGAGATGCAGCTGATGTTTCTGAAAACAACATGCATCCAGGATCCCAAGGGACTGGAGCCCACATACGCTCTAAGTTATTGATGCTTAGACAAGAAGGAGTGATTGATTTTTTTCATCTGCTCCTGACTGGCGTGATCTTGCTATTGCTTAGAGCCTTCCTGGTTTTCTATGGCTTTGAGCACCTCCGAAGCCTCTCTGTGTGTTCTTGCATGCTCTATATTACTTTGTCAGACCTGAGAAAAGGAAGACAGGTGCAAAAGGAAGACATGGCAGGTGTCTCTGAGAAAAAAATAGGTTAAAACAGGATCAGTGAATTGATTCAGCCACAGGGGAAACTAATGTTGCAAGCTAGTGAAGGGTCTAGAACACAAGCTCTAGGAGGAGAGTGGCTGAGGGAGCTGAAGTTGTTTAGTCTGGAGAGGAGGAGGCTGAGGGGAGACCTTGTTGCTCTCTACAACTGCCTGAAAGGAGGCTGTAGTGAGGTGGAGGTTGGTCTCTTCTCCCATGTAACAAGTGAAAGGACAAGAGGAAATGACCTCAAGTTGTTTCAGGGGAGGATTAGATTCGATATTAGGAAAAACTTCTTCACCAAAAGGGGTTGTCAAGCACTGGAACAGGCTGCCCAGGGAAGTGGTTGAGTCACCACCCCTGGAAGTATTTAGAAGATGTGTAGATGAAGTGCTTAGGGATCTGGTTTAGTGGAGGGCTTGGCAGTGTTAGGTTAATGGTGGGACAGGCCCTGGCTTCCAGGCCCTGCCCTGCAGTGCACAGACCCAGGCCCTGCAGTACCCTGCTATTAACAGCCTGATATCTGGCTGCCTAACTGTGTGATAATGGAAACAATACCCAACAATTCACTGAACTAGAGGAAAATATTCTTTGAGAGTTTTGAGCTAGTGTCAGCTAGAGGTAGAAGCAAGCAAATAAAAAGCTGCCAGTCTTACACTGAAGCAGACTGGTCAGAAAGTTGTAATGTGGCCTAAAAAGGACTTTTGCCACTTTTATCCATATTTTTCTATCTGGTAATACTGCCTTCTAGCATTAATCATTCATTGTGCCTAGCCTGTGTTGCTATAATTGTTGTAAATATTTCAGAATTATGCTTTATGCATGCTGCCTTCATACCCTGGGAGCATGACAACAGCAACACAGGAAAGGAGGTTGGATTCTTCAGAGCAGGCATATTGCTGGTCTTCTACCAGCTAAACAGCAGATTTCAAAAATAGTTATAAAAATATATTATTTTTTTAAAGCATTGAATATTGTTATTTGGTGGATTGTCTTTGCACGTATTGTTTATGACTGATATTAATCCTTATTTAGAAAGAAAGAATTGATCTAAATTCTGTGCGGTTAAGGACATACGCAAAATACAGCTTCAATTGTTTGGAGTCAGACTCGTCACAGTGGTATGCAGTGGGAAGATGAGAGATGACTGAAGATGAAATAAAGCAGTCGAGACTGGATATAAGGAGAAACTTTTTCCCCTTGGCGACAGTGAGGCAGTTTCTCAGAGCAGAATCCAGACTTGGGGTGTTTCAAGACCTGAGTGGATCAAGTCATGAGCAACCTGATCTGATCTCATGGCTGACCCTGGTCTCAGCAGGAGATGGGACTTAAAGACTTCATGAGCTCCCTTCCAACCCCCGTTACGATATGACCTTAATCAAATGGATTACCACAATGACAGTTTTGCCCCCGCTTCCTCATACCTGTACAGCAAGTGAAGGTAGAAATTCATTGTTACTGCTCCACAGTGCAGTGGTTTCCTACCTCAAATACACCATTGTATTGCTTTTCCTCTGGTAATTATACAACAGTCTGCTATGGACAAATTACTGTAAGACACCCTGTTAATTGACTTTCAACTTCTTCAGATGTGATTCTGCATTAAAAAAATACTGAAGTGATTTCCTTAGGATGAGGGGGAATTAAAAATCTATCTTTCTTTACCTAGCTGAGAAATTCAGAGAAATGTTTGGGGAATGATACCCTACTTCTTCTCTTATTCTTACACACTTAAAACAAATAAAACTCCCGACACGGAGGAAGACAAGAAAGGGAGCCAGAAGACCTGCGTGGCTAAATAGGGAACTGCTGGGTATGCTCAAGTGGAAGAGGAGAGTTTATGGGTCATGGAAGGAGGGACTGGCCACTTGGAAAGAATATAAGGCTGCTGTTAGAAGATGTAAGAAGGCAGCTAGGATAGTTAAGGCCTGCTTAGAATTAAACCTGGCAAGAGGGGTCAAGGACAGCAGAAAGAGCTTTTTCAAATACATGGCAGATAAAACTAACACCAGAGGCAATGTAGGCCCACTGATGAATGAGGTGGGTGCCCTGATAACAGAAGATATAGAGAAGGCAGAGTTAGTGAATGCCTTCTTTGCCTCTGTCTACTCTGCCGGAGGCTGTCCTGAGGAGCCCTATTCCCCTGAGACCCCAGATGAAGTCAAGTCAGCGGAGGAGTTTGCCTTAGTCAATAAGGACTGGGTTAGAGATCAGTTAAGCAATCTGGACATCCATAAATCCATGGGCCCTGATGGGATGCACCCGCGGGTGCTGAGG